>NW_026732915.1:177500-178947 GCF_028476545.2 Physella acuta
GGGGGGGGGGGGTATCAGTGAGATGAATTGTAGGAATTGATTATTAGCTGGTTAAAGTTCAAACAATAAAATATTTAGATCGTCGTGTGAACAACCATTTAAAGTCTTGGTTTAGATGCTAGGACTACATGAATACATCCCAATCTATAGGTCTTGAAGGGTTTTCTGGGAATTGCCAATTTATCAAATTAAACCAAGTAAAAATATTAGCGGGTCATTTGGCTTTTATAAAAAGTGGTTTTCTATAGAAAGCGCATGGGAACCAGTGATCTATGATATACCTGCAACAATTAGGCACGCTTCACATAGTTTTGGATCAGTTGGGTCATGTTTATACACTTAGTATTAGTCAGTGGCGTCCCTTAGTGGCGTCCCAAATGGGGGGCGTCTTCCTCTTATGCGGTGTCGTCAGTGGCGTCCTGGGTGTCGTTCTCTTAGTGGCCTCCCGAAGTGGGGTGTTGCTGTAGTTGTCATGTCAGTGGCGTGCCTAATGGGGGTGTCGTCCTCTTAGTGGCGTCCCGAAGTGGGGTGTTGCTGTGGTTGTCATGTCAGTGGCGTGCCTAAGAGGGGTGTCATCCTCTTATTTGGTGGCGTCTCTAAGTCGCGTGGCACCGTTTTAGTCAGTGGCGCCCCTAAGTCGGGTGTCGCCGTATTAGTCAATGGCGTTACTAAGACGGGTGTCACCTTCCCAGCGGCGCCCCTAAGTGGGGTGTCGCCCGACGCCGTAACTCAGGCACTCCCTCACACCAATGATTGTATATAAGACGAGTGAAAACTACAGGCAATGTGATGGGGGTCAACATTATAAAAAACTTCTTTATTCACTAAGTTTCCGAGAGTAATCAGAATTTCTTAACTTTTTTTAATTGGTGTCACCTTCCTAAATGGTGACATTCTGTAAGATAGCCGCACTCGGCTAATGATTCTATTTGTCTGAATAATTTATTTATGATTATGATATATATATATATATATATATATATATATATATATATATATATATATATATATATGCATGTATATCCTCTGCCCATTTAAAAATCCGGCATGTGCCCTTAAACGATACCATATGCCACTTTAAACTCTACTCATGCACACAAAAACAAACTTCTTTGATTTAAACTTAGTCATCCTAGCTCTTTTTATATTTTTTTTACCCCGTTTTACAACATAAAAATAGATACTATTTAAAACCCCCCAATCAGCAGTGTCATTTACACCCAGAACAGCGCTCCATAATCCATGCCATCAATTTATGTTTCTAAGGAAAGAGAACTCATTCTTGAATTCTGTCCCCTGAATGAGTTAAAATCAAAGACGCAAGACCGCTTAAAGAAACAAAACAAACAGAAAACAAAAAGAAATCCCATAAATAACGTGCTGAAAATAAGCTAATCTTACCCATAAAGGTCGGTAATTCATTAAGATAAGATCGGAGTTGTAACAA
>NW_026732916.1:0-52500 GCF_028476545.2 Physella acuta
GAAATTGATGTTTATATCTCGCGCCCGGCAAGGTTGTTTTTTTTTTTTTTAGCTTTTCTCGAGATGGGAGAAACATGTAAAAAGACTGTCACAGAAATGTTAGCTGACGCAATAGCCTTTGTTATGTTGCAGATACATAGATAACCAGTGTTTCTTCCAGACTTTTTTCTCCGGGGGGGGGGCACTTGAAATTTTCGGGGGGGGGGGGTAGACTTTCTTCGGGGGGGGGGGGGGCGGAAACTGTTAAAAGTATATATTTTCTATATAAATTTCATTTCGTTCGGGGGGGGGGGGGGGGCGGGCGGTAAAAAAATTTCGGGGGGGGGGGGGGAGATGCCTGGAAGAAACTCTGTAGATAACGGTTTATCTATTATTTCTGTCAATGCTTTTTTAAAAGGTTAATTATTTAAGTATAAGGCTGTGGGCCTGATTTCTATCATTTCTGTTCGATGGTTTGGCTGATCCAAAATGAAAAAAAAAAACTAGCACAATTTGAAAGGTACCATGGGATACGGCGGCACATGACATGTTTAGCCAATCATGCGACAGCGAGGTGCAATATGGAAATTCTGTGTTTCTGCTATAGATCGCCCATCAGCCCAACTCATGATCTGATCGAGTGGAATACAGAGCAGTTCGATGGGATCTATACCCGATCGATTTTTTTTTCTTCCTCTCTCCAACAGACGGCTCTGATTGCTAGTTCAAGTTTGAAAATAGAATAGAAAAAAAAATTGTATTTTTTTCCTTAATTACATTTTTTACTTCCTTTTCGTTTTTAAAGGTTCTAATTAAAAAAAAATCTAATTGAACTCTGGTTGTGGTTTAAAAACACAAACACACACACAGGCTGTTTTTTTTTTGTGTGTGATGTATAGCGGTTTCGGATTTTTTTTTAATTTTTTTTTTTGGAGTTCTAAAACCTTATAATATTATCTAGATCTAGGTAGCCTATATATCTACGTATTCCCTCTTACCAAAATGCAAATAATCATACTTACCTCCAAAGAATAAGATTTTAGAAACATTACACCCAGGCCTACTGATGATTTACAAAATCAGGGTTTCTTTCAGACCCTTTTCCCATGAGATGGTGAGGAGGGGGGAGGGTGCACAATTAATTTCTATTTAATAACATATTTGAAAAATTTACTTCAAGGTGAAAAGGTGGGGGAGTGGGGGGGGGGGGTGTTGAACACGCTCCATGGGGAAGGTTTCCCCCCTTTTTCTATGAAAATGTGCCTTAAAATAACGCTAAACAAAAACTTTATTTAAATAAAACACACGGGGTTATGAAAATAAGGTTTTGATTTTCGTAGACATAAATAAAACAACGAATTATCTCTGATTTAGAGCTAAGTTTAAATGACCCACAAAAAAAAAAAAGGTTGACGTAAACTTAAAAGGGTTCTCTGTATTCACTACAGCTCAGTAGAACCTTGGCTTCCAGTAACATCTACCATTATTCATCAATCAGCTTATTCGTTCTGCTTGCTCGCATTTCCAGAGCACTCTAGCCTCGACCCCGGCGACGACGCCATCTTTTAGGGACCGACGCTAAAAGACAGGATATCCCCACAGTCTAGCGGGTGCCACAGGTCGCTGGCGCCCTGCCCGCCAGTCTCCCCGGGGATATCCGCCTCACTGCCCCGGTCATATTTCTTCTTCCGGTTGTGACCCGCTAGAGAAACTACGCGAGGGGGGGGGGGGGGGTAGGGGAGAGGGGGGAGTGACCCAACAGGTTCAGCCATTTTAGTCACAAAGTGGCATGTGATTTTTTTTTTTAAAAGCGATTTTGGTGTTTGAAGTTTTGGGTTAGGATTAGGACTGGGAAAAGCGCTCAATAGATTCAGCCATTTTCGTCATAGACTAAGGACGTAAAGTAAGTAAAGTTCCCCTTCCAAACCTGACGGTCTATAGGGAAAGTGTTCACCTATTTATGCGACCGTGGGACAGGTGAAGTAGAGTTCACCTGTATGACCTCGGCATATGAAGGGATAGTGTGGTCAGCACTATAAGCCCACGCGCCTTTACTTTCCCTAACGTGAGTTATGTACCCATCTGAGCTGGTTGGACTCAAGTCCAATCTACTGGCATGAACCCGGACTCGAACTCGAGACTTGCGGGTCAGCAGTCTAGCGCTCTACCGCTAGGACTGAGGGTGTGGTGAAGGGTTAAAATTGCGAGTTTATGTAATAGCACTGGTATGGCAGTGTACTATCGTATGATTCCCACCCCCACCCCCCCCCCCCCCTTCTCAGATATTTCCACGAAGTTGGATACAAATAGCCTTAGTAATCTTAATTGTTGGTTAAAAAAGCTTGCACGAGATTAATATAATCTGTAACAAAAATATTAGAATGTCGGCGTTTTCATGAAGACCCTTAACGATTTTTGGAACTTCCTCAAGTCCCCTCCGTAAAGAAAAAAAAACGAATTTAAAAAATGGGGTGGGCGAAATTCACCGACAGGACAAAACAAATGGAATGATGAGTTTAACACGAGCGTGCAGGTTCAAGAACAGTGGCGACACCAGCAGAAGATGTCTTGAATGCCGTGAAGTGTTTCCTGTCTAAAGTCATTGACGAAAATCGAAGGCGGGGCACTTGGACACATTCATCTGTGGAAATTACGCCGGAAATGATGTCATCACGCCGACGTCTTGAGATGCTCTCGTGAGAGATCGTAGATTTTAAGGTTGATCTCGTCCGTGATTGAGTCATGGTGCTGTGAGAAGTCGGCACTGTGAGAAGTCGGCACTGTCAGATGTTGGCACTGTAAGATGTTGGCACTGTCAGATGTTGGCACTGTCATATGTCGGCACTGTCATATGTCGGCATTGTCATATGTCGGCATTGTCAGATGTCGGCATTGTCATATGTCGGCACTGTCATATGTCGGCACTTTGAGATATCGGCACTTTGAGATATCGGCACTTTGAGATATCGGCACTTTGAGATATCGGCACTTTGAGATGTCAGCACTGTGAGATGTCGGTACTTTGAGTTGTCGGCACTTTGAGATGTCGGCACTGTGGGAGGTCGATACCTTGAGATGTCGGCACTTTGAGATGTCGGTACTTTGAGATGTCGGTACTTTGAGATGTCGGCACTTTGAGATGTCGGCACTGTGGGAGGTCGATACCTTGAGATGTCAAGTACATTGAGATGACGTGGTACTGTGATATGTCGATGCTGTATCATGGCTAATGAACTATTACATTGAGCATAAAATCCTGTATTGTTACATACACCGTGCTAAAAATAACCTGAAACTGCAACGCAACAATCAATAGACGGATCTACAACAGGAGGTTCCTTATATCGATGGATAAAAGCTAATAATGCTAGAAACAGCTTTTGATGTCTTTCATGTTATTTTGTTTGTGAAAGCGACATGCTATAAATGGCGGCAGGGAGCAGGCCTGACGGGTCGAGGTGTTTCAAAATAACCTTTGATCAAGTGGATGTACTGAATCTAAGCCTGGTGATGGAATATACGGGTCATACTGGTTCTAAGGTTGGTGGAATACATGGGTCATACTGGGTCTAAGGCTGGTGTAGGAATATATGGGTCATACTGGTTCTAAAGTTGGTGTAGGAATACATGGGTCATACTGGTTCTAAGGCTGATGTAGAAATACATGGGTCATACTGGTTCTAAGGTTGGTGTAGAAATACATGGGTTATACTGGTTCTAAGGTTGGTGTAGGAATACATGGGCCATACTGGTTCTAAGTTTGGTGGAATACATGGGTCATATTGGGACTAAGGCTGGTTTAGGAATATATGGATCATACTGGTTCTAAGGCTGGTGTAGGAATATATGGGTCATACTGGTTCTAAAGTTGGTGTAGGAATACAAGGGTCATACTGGTTCTAAGGCTGGTGTAGGAATACATGGGTCATACTGGTTCTAAGTTTGGTGGAATACATGGGTCATATTGGGACTAAGGCTGGTTTAGGAATATATGGATCATACTGGTTCTAAGGTTGGTGTAGGAATATATGGGTCATACTGGTTCTAAGGTTGGTGTAGGAATACATGGGTCATACTGGTTCTGAGGCTTGTGTTGTAATACCCACAAGTTACGCAAGTATTACATAACAATGACATAACATCTGGGGAGATGAAAGCAGGAATTAGGACGAATAAGGAGGCTTAACTGAATCCGTGACCTTGGTGTATGAAGGTGTATGAAGATGTATGAAGGTGTATGAAGATGTATGAAGGTGTATGAAGGTGTATGAAGATGTATGAAGGTGTATGAAGGTGTATTAAGGTGTATGAAGGTGTATGAAGATGTATGAAGGTGTATGAAGGTGTATGAAGATGTATGAAGGTGTAAAGGTGTAAGAAGGTGTATGAAGGGATAGGGTGGACACCACTATGCCCAGCCGCCTTTACTTCCCTTAACGTGAGTCAGGTACCCATAAGAGCTGGGTAGCACGTCGTACGGATTTGAGATTGGGAGTCGAAATCGGGACTTACAGTCGAATGATTATAAATGTGTTGACATCAGGTGGGGGTGGGTGGGGGTGACACAACGAGGTGCCGCACCGGGTGACACCCGACTTAGCGACGCCACTGGTTGACATGCATATAAAGTTAGAGATAATATAAAGAAAAGTGTCTAAAATATAAGCCGTGACAGCGTGTATTTTTTATATGACCTTTTTTCTTTCATTTATCAAAATAGCAACGTTGTCTTCGAAAGAAGTGGAGAAAATGGGTATTTTTCTCATAGAATTCCCAGTTAGTTGTTGTCAATTTAAATCTAATACCTTTTATCGCTGAAGTATTGTTTAAAGCTCATGGTTGATAAATTCGAAAAAAGTCTCGAGTTCAAACCCCCTGGCAGATAAGGCTCGATCCCTCCCAACACTAAAAATTAAGAACGAAGAAGAAGAAGTTTAGAAGGCGATTACATCTCGACTGAAGTATACTCCAACATATACCATTCCGTTCACTTTTATATTCAATTCCACAACATTCTACAGGCTGTGTTGTATGTATGTGGTGTGGGTGTATGACTTTGCGAGTAGTATTTAAGTTGTAGGGTGAGTGGTTGACAGTGGTTGTGTTAGCTCATAAAGTATCATACTTTAAGACCGATAAAGTGTGTATTCATAATACTGTAACGTAGTTTGAAGTATTCAGCTAAAAAATAAATTGCAGATCTCCAAACTATGTTATGGTGAATTTTAAAAATTCCTACGAATAAGTTAATTTTTCAAGATGGTTTATGTTGTCATAGTAACGATATTTATAATTTATTTATAGTCCGTTACTAAAATAGCTTGATTTAACATTGTTTTCCTCTATAGTAAGCACGTTTGCGTCATCGTGTCACCACCCCTACCACAACCCTTTGCACTGTTTCTTCCAGACTTTTTTCTCCGGGGGGGGGGGGCACTTGAAATCTTCGGGGGGGGGGGGGGGGGCGGTAAACTTTCTTCGGGGGGGCGGACACTGTTAAAAGTATATATTTTCTATATAAATTATATTAATTTCATTTCGTTCGGGGGGGGGGGGGGGGGCGGTAAAAAATTTTCGGGGGGGCAAAGCCCCCCCCGAAGAGATGCCTGGAAGAAACTCTGACCCTTTGTCGGGATTTGTCAAGTTTGCTCTTAACAACTCTAATTAATCATTAATTTAAATGGAATTATCTTTAATTATATATATAAATTTTGCTTTTTTTTTGCCATGATGTTACCCCCCTTTAAATGGTGTCACTCGGTGCGGTCCGCACCCCCGCCTCACCCTCGCTTCGCCTCTGGTTTCCTGTCAAGTATTAAATAACAAAAACCTTTTGTTCCGGAGCCTAACCCTTAATTAACACAAAAAAAATGTACAAGGGAAGCAACCACTCAACTCAATCGTCAAATGTATTAAAAAGAAGTGACAAGGTATTAAAAGCCATTTTTAACATATTATTTATTTTATTTTTTTATAACTTAAAACAACAATACTAGTTCATTACAAATGGGGAATTACTTGTTATTGTCTTTAAGTCTAAATCAAACGACAATACCATACTTAAAATGTAAAAACATTAGCTTTATTTCAATATGAGTTGGGTCATACAAAATCAAACTTATCTATAGATGAACTAAATAGTATCATTTTTGGAATTTTTAGATCCCTGTAAGGGGCATTAACCACAAATCAATCACGTCGACCACAGTCGACGAAGGCGAACAACATGGAATACCCCAATTAGTTTGACGCTTCACGAAAACGTACTCCCCTATCACGTTATAAATGCCGAGTACAAAGCTGCAGAAATTATACATACGAGCTGACGCGCGACGTAGCATACACCGCTATCTAGTTTAATTCCTATTTTTACAAGCTTTTATTTAACTCACTTCCTCGACAGTCTGTCTGTCTGTCTAGACGGAAACGCAGGAGTGAAAATTCGGACAGTTCTACTTGACCGATACGATTCACAGTTGGCACGTGGGTCAAGACATGAAGACAATGCAATCTGAATCTAAATTTGACTTAATTGGATGCCTAATTAATTTTTTATGAATTAATTAAAATTTGGACCGAATTAGTAGGCATGTCTAGCCAACCACACCACACGCGTCATCAATAGCTGCGCCATCACGACCACGTAATGGCTGCGTTCAAAAACCATTGCGCGCCTACTGAACGTGATATTCAGTAGGCGCGCAATGGTTTTTAGTCATGTAACTCTATTGTAGATAAAACATGTAAAGTACTGAAAAAAAATTCATAAAAAACGTTTTAATAACAAGCTTTTATGTAATGATGCACTAAAAAGTAGAAAATAAATTATAGACTACTATTTAAATAACTATAAAGAAAAGCGTGGGTGTCTTCCTTAACATTAGTAAAGGTATCCAATAGATACTAAAGTGACCCACGCTTTTCTTTATAGTTATTTAAATAGTAGTCTATAATTTATTTTCTACTTTTTAGTGCATCATTACATAAAAGCTTGTTATTAAAACGTTTTTTATGAATTTTTTTTTACAAGCTTTTATTTAACTCACTTCCTCTGTCTGTCGTAAGTCTGTCTTGACGGAAACGCAGGAGTGAAAATTCGGACAGTTCTACTTGACCGACACGATTCACAGTTGGCACGTGGGTCAAGACATGAAGACAATGCAATCTGAAACTAAATTTGACTTAATTGGATGCCTAATTGATTTTTTATGAATTAATTAAAATTTGGACCGAATTAGTAGGCATGTCTAGCCAACCACACCACACGCGTCATCAATAGCTGCGCCATCACGACCACGTAATGGCTGCGTTCAAAAACCATTGCGCGCCTACTGAACGTGATATTCAGTAGGCGCGCAATGGTTTTTAGTCATGTAACTCTATTGTACATAAAACATGTAAAGTACTGAAAAAAAAATTCATAAAAAACGTTTTAATAACAAGCTTTTATGTAATGATGCACTAAAAAGTAGAAAATAAATTATAGACTACTATTTAAATAACTATAAAGAAAAGCGTGGGTGTCTTCCATAACATTAGTAAAGGTATCCAATAGATACTAAAGTGACCCACGCTTTTCTTTATAGTTATTTAAATAGTAGTCTATAATTTATTTTCTACTTTTTAGTGCATCATTACATAAAAGCTTGTTATTAAAACGTTTTTTATGAATTTTTTTCAGTAATTCATAATTTGTGACTTCGACACTTCCAATGCTGCGACTGAAAATATTTTGCATTATTTAAAACACTATCAGTAGCTAGTGAAGGACGATTATCCCCACCCTCACTTTCCACTCCTCCCCCCCCCCCCCTCCCCACTCCGCCTCCACGAAAGCAGCCGTCTGTGACGACAGTTTACAGGCGACAACGAAAAGACCAAGCAGAACATGTTATTATCTCCCCTTAGTTTCAAATCGCTTAAAAACTAAACTATCTGCCCCTAATAGTAATTATTACGTTTGTAAACAGCTCACCAGACAGGTGTGGGTGGGGGTGATATAGTCTGTTGAGCTTACGTCTTGGTGTCTCGCATGGTCACAATGAAGAGAATTATATATAAAGATTCTACTTTTCAGTAATTAATATTTTTTAACAATTTAATACTAGCAATGCTGCGACTGAAAATATTTTGCTTTAAAACACTATCAGTATCTCGTTAAGGACGATTATCCTCCCACTCCCCCCCCCCCCCCTCGTGACGACAGTTTACAGGCGACAATAAAAAGATCAAGCATAACTTATAATTACCTCCCCTTAGTTTCAAATTGTTTAAAAACTGCTTTATCTGCCACTTCTATTGTAAGCATTAAGGGTGAACCAAAGCTCACCTGACAGGTGGGGATGAGGGTGGTGGCTAAGCTGCGTGGTGTTTTCTATGGTCTCCATGAAGAGAATTATATATATATATATATATATATATATATATATATATATATATATATATATATTCAAACTGTTATGCAAAATAGCATTCACCATCATAGAAACAAAATGTAAGAGCTATTCAATGTTTACCCCTCGCCCTATTATCAGTCTCTCCTCCCCACACCCACCCCTTGACCTCAAGCCTCCATACTACACCCAACATTCCTCTCATAAATACCGGCTCCTCCTCCCCCCCCCTCCCCGACAGAATTAGGTAGCAAGCATGGACCACGGAAAGTGGTTTATCAATACCCAGCTATACGTTTGTAACATCGGGCTGCCTGAAAAAAAAAGTTTTGGGGAAATATTGTTAGTTATGTTTCAAAATTAAACAATAGTCAACTTTCCTTTTAAAAGTTTTGTGTCTATATTAACAACAGGGTAAAGCTGGAGTTATATTAAAATTTAAGCTTATACTTTTATACCGTAAACCAATCAATTATAAATACACTGATTAAACTAATTTAAACAAAGTGACTGAACCAATTCCTTATTTAGTGCACCCCATAAATAAAAGGAATTAGGGCTTAACGATTCAACATCCACAAAATAACTTTACACATTTTATTGTCGCTTGACCTCATGCTATCTCAAGGTAAAAAGATCAGCCGAAAAACACAAATCTCGTTTTTTTTAAATTTAAAAAGCTTTGTGGTCATTTCATCAAATACTTTAATTAGTTTTATTTTGCAGTCTGCAACAATTCTGTCCGCATTTATATAACAAAATATTTCTAGTTGATTACTACATAATTTTTTTTAAAATTTAAGGTATCGTATCAGAAGATAAATTACACGTTAAATCTTCTATATAAAATCTCGTGTATGGGAGCAGAAGGTAAAAGTTACAAGTGAATTATTTTATAAAACAATTTTTGTCTCCCATGAAAAACGTTAAATGAAAATAATTTTTTTAAAAGTACCAAATTGATTTCCATCGATAAAAATAAAAACAACAAAACAAAGATCAAACCATTCGTAGAGATAATTTGGACAAGACTGGCTAACCTTATATTATAACGCCCCTTCCCCCGCCCAGTCTTATGATTCACGCCACTATTTAAAGGGAATGAACTGCATTAATGTAAAATAAAAAGACTGAAACAGCATATCTCATGAACAGGAGATTTTTATTTTAAAAAGTGATCTTTTCTTAGCTATCAAGCAAGCTGTAAAACAAAATCCCACAGATAGGATTTTTCTTAAAAATCACAACCATAGGATTCACCTTAATAAAATAAAATAATGTTAGTAGCCAGCCCTAATTAAGTCAGTAAAAACTACAATGATTGCCTTTAAAACCAACATTTCAATGAAATGTGGACATGGAAGAAATGATTTAAAATAAAAGATACTATCCAATGCATGAAACTAAGACATGAAATATTTACTTACAAATGATCTCAGTTGTGTCTGTCCTATGTACATGGTGTAGTGTAATGTGTACATGCTAGTTGTTAGTATAGAACTCTTCACAAACAAGAGAGGCAATACAACAGATGGTTCTATTGCCAGTCACAACATCAGGAGCATGACTCATGCAACTTCATTCATCATCAATATCATACTTACACTTTTATACAGCATTCAGACATCAATGTCATACTTACACTTTTATACAGCATTCAGACATCAATATCATACTTACTCTATTGTCTTTACAGCATTCAGACATCAATTTCATACCAGCATTCAGACATCAATTTCATACTTACACTATTGTCTATACAGCATTCAGACATCAATTTCATACTTACACTATTATCTATACAGCATTCAGACATTAATTTCATACTTACACTTTTATACAGCATTCAGACATCAATTTCATACTTACACTATTATCTATACAGCATTCAGACATTAATTTCATACTTACACTTTTATACAGCATTCAGACATCAATTTCATACATACACTTGGTTTTTATACAGTATTCAGACATCAATTTCACACTTCACTTAGTTTTATACTGCATTAGATATCATACTGACACTATTGTCTTTACAGCATTCAGACATCCATTTCATACCAGCATTCAGACATCAATTTCATACTTACACTACTGTCTATTCTATACTTACACTATAGTCTATACAGCATTTAGACATCAATTTCACACTTCACTTTGTTTTATACAGCATTCAGATATCATACTTAAACTTTTGTCTATACAGCATTCAGACACACAATAAAGGTACAGTATACATTACTGTCTAATCATCACACCTAAGTGATTGGGTTGTCAGTAAAATGGCCAGCAAATAATTTCTGATCAAAACCAGGCACCCATCAGAACTGCCTTAACAAAAGCTGAGCATCATCAATTAACCCTCAACTCATTAAAGTAAAGATTCCTCTTTAGACCTAGCCATCCACTGGCCAGATGAAGTAGAGTTCATTTGTTTTTTGACCTCAGCAAATGAAGGAAAGGTGTGGTCAGCACATTGCACAGCCGCCTTTACTTTCGCTAACATGAGTTGGGTACCCATTAGAGCTGGGTGGACTCAGGGATGTTCTACTGATGTGAACATGGATTCAAACTTGAGATTTTCGGTGTAGTACTTACTGGTGTAGTAAAAAAAAAAACCCACACTTTTTACCATACCAACACAGAGATTAAATCTACTAAATCTGCTTCTATTCACATTCCTGATTTGAAAAAAAAAAATTTTTTACTTACACAAAAACAAACGACACGGAATGTTAGTATGACAGCAATAATATAAAGAATATGATGTGTATGTACATAATATCAGCAGCTAAAAGTGTATGTACATCAGGTGTATAGTAAACTATATGAAAATACCAGTGAGCAACATAATATTTGACTGGTTGAACAACCCTCCCTGTATAGGGACAACCTTAGCATTACAAGGCTAGAATAGGGACAACCTTATTATAAGGCTAGAATAGGGACAACCTTAGCATTATAAGGCTAGAATAGAGACAACCTTATTATAACAAGGCTAGAATAGGGACAACCTTATAAGGCTAGAATGGGGACAACCTTATCATAAGGCTAGAATAGGGACAACCTTATCATAAGGCTAGAATAAATTGATCATTACAAAAAAAATCCCTTTATCTAGTTTTAAGATAAAGCATTGTATGTATGAAATTTCTTATTAAAAAATTGTATATAGCTCTATAAGATACAGACAAAAATATCAAACCGTTGAAGTTCACCCGTTTTAACAATAGCATTATCCACATCAATCAGTTATAAGTGTTGTGAATAGAAAACATGGTATGACGACTTGGGACTTATCAAAACCAAACAAAGCCGACAAAATAAAAGAATACCCAATTAAAAAAAAATAAGCATAAATATATATATTAAAAAAAAACAACTAATTACATGTTTTACAACCATATACCAAAATGATACCAGTGTACACCGAAAAACAGGCCCAATGCTCTGAGCTTATTAGTTTCAAGACAAGCAGAGTTACCCAGCTTAACTTAATGCCCCGTAACAACAACAATCTACATACAAAGATGCTAAAAACTTGCTCAGATCTCCAGAAAAAAATATGTTACAAATGTAAATAATAAAATCTTTACATAAACCAAATAAAACAATTTTTAAAGCAGAAACAATATGGGACTAAACTGAAATAGCCCTGTCATTATATATATATATATATATATATATATATATATATATATATATATATATATATATATATATATACATATATATATATATACATATATATATATATACATATATATATATATATACATATATATATATATACATATATATATATACATATATATATATACATATATATATATATATATATATATATATATATATATATATATATATATATATATATATATATATATATATATATATATATATATACATATATATTTATATATATATATATACACACTTACATGCTGTAATACAGAGCTTTTGCAAACAATATAATTATACTTGAATACTTAAATTAAGATTATAGATATCTATGTGCTGTATCTTGAAGCGTTATCAAACAATATAACTGGACACAGAAATCTACATGCTATACCAAATAGTATGATTGTACCTTAATTAGGTATATACACCTAACTGTAAAGCTTTATAAAACAATATAATTATAATAGTGGTTTAATTGGAAATATAGATGATCTACATGCCATATCTTGTGGTTTTTTCAAACAATATTATTTCACTTCAATTGGGCATACAGATCTAAATGCAGTATCATACAGCTTTATCATACATCTCTTTACTCCAACTAGGCTAACACCTGCTGTGAGGTATCCGCTGTTGATCAAATGGGGGAGGAGCTAGTAGAGCCAGTGGACACCACTGTGATGTCCAAATCTGTCTGAGGTCTTGTACTGTAGTCTTCCATTGACATTTCAGACTGGTCTCGCAGGAGCATCTCTTTCCTGAAATATACATAGTTTTTATCATTCAGTTACTTTGGGGAACACAAATGTGAGTGTGTACATATATATGTATGTAAATATAAAAATATATCTCTATCTACCTTTATATATATACATACCTATCTAACTCTCTCTCTCTATGGTAATATGTACATGATATATATAAATATATATATAGCTATATATATAGCTATATATATATATATATCTATATATATCTATATATATCTATATCTATATCTAGCTCTATATATATATATATATATATATATATATATATATATATATCTATATCTAGCTATATATATATATATATATATATATATCTAGCTATATATATATATAGTATATATATATATATATATATATATATATATATCTAAATCTATAATAGGCCACGTTCGCACTTCTCTCTCTCTCTCTCTCTCTCTCTCTCTGTCTGTCCGCAAAATATTTTCGCCGGACATCACATCAGAATCTACAGCGATATATCGAGAACTTTTTACGGACTTTTGTTGAAAATAATATGTTAGATGTTTAAAATGTATAACCACAATTTTATTTAAAGAAGAAAAATAAAAAATAAAGGCGTATTCGAATATAGAGAAACAGTATTATTTATGCAACCGGAAAAGTGTATAAACTTGGGACAAGAACGCATTTAACAATGACGTCCCTTATTGTTTACACTAAAACAAGAGCACGAAACTGATGACGTCATCTTCCAAGTTTAGAATTTTAAAAAATGAACTATTTCAATCAAATATGATTTAGAGCTATGTACGCTATGAAATGTAGACTACACAATACGATAAAAAAAATATTTTATCTATTTGGATTCTAGATCTAGAGATTCTAGATGTAGACTAGATCTAAATCTACGCAAAAACTACACTTAGACGCTACGTCGCTAAGATCTATTCTAGATCTAGATTTAGACTCTATCTACTGTAGAATCTATTCCAAAAATAAATTTCTATAATAAACTTTTTCAGGACTTAAATATTTTATTGAAATCTGTGTTTGTTTAGCAATGAAACTGGCTAATTTTGGGTACAAAAAATAATTTGAAAAAATAGGCATATTCGTGTAAGTTATTTTTTTAAACACTTCTTTTATTCTCCATATTTTAAACAGTACCTTTTTAGCTGAGATGATAGTGTACTTGATACCAGACAGGTGGTGCTGGATCGAGACACACCAAGTCAAACCTAATTTTTTTTTTTTATATATGTGAATCTTCCTATTTTAGACTATAAAGAAAGGAACTACTTTGGAAATCTTTGTTTATCTATGCAATTTGCTAATCTCTATAATATATGAAGCAAAGTTGTTGGGTGCCCGACATCGGGCACTTCCCGGCGCCGCAGGCGCTTCAAATTTGGCAGGATCTTGCCTTGGGGCGACAGAACACGGGGGCCGGTGCTGGTTGGCCTAAAGGTCTACGATGAGGGGGTCAAAACAGACCTCGACTGAGAGGCGCCTTATATGAGCTATAAATCGAAAAAAAATTGTCCACGTAGGAACCTCTTCACAACTCCTGAGGTCGTAGACCAACCCTCGGGCGAATTAATTAAGCATTCAAATTCTCAATGTTTTTGAAAGCCTAAGCGAAGCTGGGCAGCATGCCTAGTATATATATATATCTATCTATATCTAGCTATTTATATATATATATATATATATATATATATATATATATATATATATATATATATAGCTATATATCTATATCTAGCTATATATCTATATCTATATCTAGCTATATATCTATATCTATATCTAGCTATATATCCATATCTAGCTATATATCCATATCTAGCTATATATCCATATCTAGCTATATATCCATATCTAGCTATATATCCATATCTAGCTATATATCCATATCTAGCTATATATCTATATCTAGCTATATATCTATATCTAGCTATATATCTATATCTAGCTATATATCTATATCTAGCTATATATCTATATCTAGCTATATATCTATATCTAGCTATATATCTATATCTAGCTATATATCTATATCTAGCTATATATCTATATCTAGCTATATATCTATATCTAGCTATATATCTATATCTAGCTATATATCTATATCTAGCTATATATCTATATCTAGCTATATATCTATATCTAGCTATATATCTATATCTAGCTATATATATATATATATATATATATATATATATATATATATATATATATATATATATATATGGTAATAGGCAAGCAACCATTTTGCAGCTCATGTGAATGACCACTATAGGTTACCTTCTCTCCAAGTCTGCATGTCTCCTCTTATAAAAGTAGATGAAGAAAAGAGAAATAAAAATGATGGGGACAATGCTGCCCATGCAGACCAAAGCCACAAACAGAGTTTCATCCTTCAGTGGAAGACTGTGGAAGAAATCCTTTGGCTGGTGTGTTGTGAAATCTGGAAATGAAAGCATCCTTTTGTTTAAAAAAAATTACTAGTTGATTTGATATTTACCTACAATTGTTACATTTAAAAAAAAACACCATTATTACAATTGTTACATTAAAAAACAACAAACCTTATTATTATAATTGTTACATTTAAAAAAAAAAAAAAACAACAACAAGAAACGTTATTTTCAAAGAATTTATCATAATAGTATAGGCTGAAATGTTATTTATTATGGCAACTTACAATCAATTAAAAAAAAGATCAGGAAAATCCTAACAAAATGTGCTCAAAAGTCATTTACAATTAATTCAGTGATAAAAATGCGTACCTGAGAATGATAAATGTTTTTTAAACCACAAGTTGTCTGGAGCCATGGTTAAAATATCATTTATCATGTTTAAAAAAAAATACCTATTTGGGTTTTTTCCATATATTTTATTGTATGAGCTTCCATTTACCTATTAAAAAAATTATTCCCTCAACTTTTATAAATTTGGCAACAACTAGAATTAACTAAACCTGGGTGCAGTTTATTTTATCAGTATAGAAGCACAGTTTCAAAGAATATGTGTGCCATCTCACCTGAAGAATTAACAACCAACAGATTAAACAGATCCATCTCAATAATATTCTTCAGCTGGGAGGTCAGGCTTAGCTTGAGGCTCTCGTTACTGGCTAGGACCGTTTGGTTCACCTCAGAGAAACTGCTCTCCACTGCGTGAGTTATTCCATCATGGAGAGCTGCCTGTTAAGAAAAAAGTTTTTTTAAACAAGTTATTGCTACTGACAACAATAATGGTTTCATGAGGCTTGAGGATTGGTGTTTTGAAGGTGGGAGGAATTTTTTTAGTGTGCTAAAAAGGGAACCAGTAATGGTTGAGACCACAATGGTAAATATAGCAAAAATATGCAAATGATACCATATATTTACAAAAAATGTATTCTATACTTTATAAATTTGATGATGATAGCAAAACATAAATTTGTGGCTAGCAATCAAAACCTTCAGAAAGATTTTTTTTTTATTTAGAGTATTTTGGCAAGCTTCCAGATATTAGAGTTTATTGGCTCACAGTAATTGAATGCTTAGGTCCTAATTAATTGTGTATTAATCTTTAGAAGTAGATAAAACAATGGTTTAACCTAGTGTGTGGTTGATCTGGCACCAATAAATACAAAAAATGTTTAACTTAATTAACTATAGTGTGATTAGTGTGGCACTTATAAATAAAGAATTGTTTAAACTAAATAACTTAGCTGAACTCACTGTGTGGTTGGTGTGGCACTTATAAATAAACAAATGTTTAAACTAAATAACTTAGCTTAACTCACTGTGTGGTTGGTCTGGCACCAATAAATACAAAAAATGTTTAACTTAACTAAACCTATAGTGTGGTTGGTGTGGCATTTATAAATAAACAAATGTTTAAACTAAATAACTTAGCTGAACTCACTGTGTGGTTGGTGTGGCACTTATAAATAAACAAATGTTTAAACTAAATAACTTAGCTGAACTCACTGTGTGGTTGGTCTTGCACTTATAAATAAACAAATGTTTAAACTAAATAACTTAGCTAAACTCACTGTGTGGTTGGTCTGGCACCAATAGAGCTGGCCCAGCAAACTGTTGAGCCACTTCTCTAGAAGTGGCTTCAAGATGTCCGAGAAAGTCTTGAGCCCGGGTACACCAGTGAAAGCATCCTCCAGTAAATTCCCTATGTGAGGCTGGATCATTGCCCACACACTGCTGGTCTCATCTTGCTGGTTATAGGCACTCACATTTCTACCACCATCACACATTCTCGACTGAAACCATTGGAAATGTAGCACAACATTAGTAACAAGGTTTTTATACTGATGGTCAGCAAAAATATGTTGAATGTTAAATATTATGTCTAAATAGAAATTAATAATGCCCTAATGAGATAAATTTTCATACATTTAGGAGCCTTGTTAACAAAACAAAAGAATTCCAACAAAAATAAAGAATATGATTGATACAATTTATTTATAATTATTTTGTATTTCTAATTATTTTATGTGGTTCCCAGAAAGAAGCGCAACGGAAAAAAGCGCAATGGAAAAAAGCGCAAAACAAAAAGCGCAACGGAAATAAGCGCACACGGAAAAAAGTGCAAAGAGAAAAAAGCGCACACGGAAAAAAGCGCAAAGAGAAAAAAGCGCAAAGAGAAAAAAGCGCAAAAAGAAAAAAGCGCAAACAGAAAAAAGCGCACACGGAAAAAAGCGCAAAGAGAAAAAAGCGCACACGGAAAAAAGCGCAAAGAGAAAAAAGCGCAAAGAGAAAAAAGCGCAAAAAGAAAAAAGTGCAAAGAGAAAAAACGCAAACAGAAAAAAGCGCAAACGGAAAAAAGCGCAAACAGAAAAAAGCGCAAACGGAAAAAAGCGAAAACAGAAAAAAGCGCAAACGGAAAAAAGCGCAAACGGAAAAAAGCGCAACCAGAAAAAAACAACGAAAAATGTGCAAAAGAGAAATTTAGCACAAATACCTATATCGACTAGATGACACATTTATACAAAACTGTTAGGGCTGCTGTAAGAGTGTCGTGTTTGATCACGTGATCTACTACCATTTAAAGCGTACCACTACCATGTGCATTCCCCTCACCACGATACAGGCGATAATCGCTTTACACAATGCCTATTATTTTCTTGGTCAATAATTATTCAACTACTATTCTCGTATAAATAAACATAAAACTATCCTTGATATCGACATTACACGAAGTATCTCTCACATTCTCCCTAGTCCGAACTACCTAGCTTGCATACCATAACTACCCGTTCCTATGGCAAAACTTCATTCTCTTTCATACGCGTCATTAAACATCTAATTACCTATCTAATTACCTCATATATATATATATATATATATATATATATATATATATATATATATATATATATGGGTAGGTGGGTAAGTGGGTGGGTAGGTAAGTTGTTAGGTGGGTATGTGGGTAGATGTGTGGGTGGGTAGTTAGGTAGGTGGTTGGGTGTTTGTGTAGATGATATAGATTATGCACATTTCCATTTTGCTAGCTTAGTAACAGTGTTACAAAACTCGAAATTTCAAACTGGTTTGGCGTAAGGTTAGTTCATTGATCATGTTGAGCCCTACATTACATAGTTAATCAGTTTAACAATGTAGATGATATTGGAGTAGGTGTAAGTCAAAGCCTGATGTTATTATAAAACTTCTTCTCTCTTTGTTTCTTTATAAAAAGGTTTTGGAAGGCTTTTTAAGGTTTTTTACTGAAAGGTTTACCGGACGAATGCAAAATGATATAAACAACCATAGCTCTTCTGTTATATAGGCTACATGCAGTGTTTCTTCCAGACTTTTTTCTCCGGGGCTAACGGGGGGGGGGGGGGGGGGGGGGGGGGGTGACGGGGGATTTTCGGGGGGGGGGGGGGGGGGACACACTAGTAAAAGTGTATGTTTACATGTTTTCATTACCCTTCAAACAATAGTCTATTTTAGTTATATTGAGATTAAAGAATGTAAATATATAGTACACACAATTCTGTAGAATAGGAACGATTGGGAGGGAAGTGACATATAGCGCAAGAAATTTAGAGGTTAGGTAGGGTATAATACATGGTGGGGTTAGGAAAGTTATGGGGTCCATTCTCTAACAGGCAGTCTATGTCTCCTTCGTACTTTCGTGTTGGTTTATTGTCGAACCTGTCCTCACCTCACATCACAACAGTTGGGTGACGCTTACCGTGTAATGTTAAAATAAATAGCATGTAATTGAGTTAGTTCGAAGTGAGTTTTCATACAAGCCCAACGCACTAATTAAGATTGTCGCAACATGTAACATATATGTAACATATGTCAATGATATCAATGAATTTTCATTAAAAAAAAGTACAGTTTACGAAACTAACGAACTTCGCCGATCCTTTTTCTGTGGGTAGGTGGGTAAGTGGGTAGGCGGGTAGGTGGGTAAGTGGGTAGGTGGGTAGGTAGGTAGGTAGTAGGTAGGTAGGTAAGTGCGTCATGATGTGAAATAATATTAAATACATAATTGTTATTTTGGTGCGAATGAATGTTGTTGCGAGAGATATGAGAGATATGACGAATGCATGTTAGATGACTCGGATGAAAGAGAGTGAAGTTTTGCCATAGGAACGGGTTGTTATGGTATGCAAGCTAGGTAGTTCGGACTAGGGAGAATGTGAGAGATACTTCGTGTAATGTCGATATCAAGGATAGTTTTATGTTTATTTATATGAGAATAGTAGTTGAATAATTATTGACCAAAAAAATTATAGGCATTGTGTAAAGCGATTATCGCCTGTATCGTGGTGAGGGGAATGCACATGGTAGTGGTACGCTTTAAATGGTAGTAAATCACGTGATCAAACACGACACTCTCACAGTAGCCCTAACAGTCATGTATAAATGTGTCATCTAGTCGATATAGGTATATGTGCTAAATTTCTCTTTTGCACATTTTTCGTTGTTTTTTCTGGTTGCGCATTTTTCTGTGTGCGCTTTTTTCCGTTTGCGCTTTTTTCCGTTTGCGCTTTTTTCTGTGTGCGCTTTTTTCTGTTTTCGCTTTTTTACGTTTGCGCTTTTTTCTGTTTGCGCTTTTTTCCGTTTGCGCTTTTTTCTGTTTGCGCTTTTTTCTCTTTGCGCTTTTTTCTCTTTGCGCTTTTTTCTCTTTGCGCTTTTTTCCGTGTGCGCTTTTTTCTCTTTGAGCTTTTTTCTGTTTGCGCTTTTTTCTGTGTGCGCTTTTTTCTTTTTGCGCTTTTTTCTCTTTGCGCTTTTTTCTCTTTGCGCTTTTTTCCGTGTGTGCTTTTTTCTCTTTGCGCTTTTTTCCGTGTGCGCTTATTTCCGTTGCGCTTTTTGTTTTGCGCTTTTTTCCGTTGCGGTTCTTTCCGGCCACCATTTTATGTGTATGTGCTAATTATTGCTGCTACTAAACATTGTTATTGCTCTTGCTACTTTTATTAATTGAGCTTGGGTAAATCTAATGTCATATTTTTCTACATCTAGATCTAGAATCTAGTAGTCGCAAATATTCTGAAAGTTTTTTTTCTGTGTTTCTTTAAAAAAACATTAATTACTACACTCGACTTTATTTATAATATTTAGATTTACTAATTGTAGCTAATTTTCTGTCAATTAAATATCAAATTCAGTTAAAACTTAAAAATTAAGTTAAAATGCACTATCACTAGACTTTATTTTTATTTCAACGGTCAAATAAACTATGGTTTACAGTAACGAATGCTACCAAAACTCAACAAACATTACCAGATAATGTCCGATGCTACATTGTGAGATTACCGTGTTTTGGTTGTGTTTTTATATTAAACTATTCATCACAACTATACTTAACTAATTATAAATGATAAATAATCTATAGGCCCTACTAATTATGCCTATTATTATAAATAGGCCGATGCTAACCGGAAAAAGATACGCATGCGCAATGGAGAGAAACTATAACTTGCCACAGTGGCAATGTTTTCGATGGTACTGCACGTGCAGAACCCTAGCCCTAACCCAAACCATATCCCTAATCCTAACCATAGGTCACTGCGCATGCGCAGAGCTATCTTTTGCAGACTTAGTGGAGACGTTGGGGAGAAAAATCTTTTTCCGAGTAGTCACTTCGTTATAGGCCTACATATTATTAAGACTTTTGGTAATCTATCATTTTAGGTATGCAAAATCGCCAGCGACTAGTAATGTGAAAAACAGGTGACTCCTTAAATTTTAATAAGTAGGCCTAATTCACATTTTCAGGAGGATTTATGTTTTGAAAAATACAAAAATGTTTCCTTATTTCATTTATGTACTTGATTTTAAACAATGGAATTAAAACTTTTCAGTAATAAATGAAGACTAGCGATGTTTCCAACAGATGCAACCATGCTCATTTACTATAGCAGCTATCTTGTTTATTTTTTTTATTGTAAACTTATATCGCAAGATTCAGGGGATGCCACTCTTACTTACAGATGGCCGCTTTTTATATATATAGCAAATCCTGCTCGCAAACACTGCTGTTTAAAGTTAATTTCTTGCCTATACTATCTGTAGGCCGTTCGATTCACAGCTTCCGGGTTTGTTGTTTTGAAGCCATCTCACGGCTCATGCGCTTACCAAAAATGGCGACCAGTTTCGCTTTCACTAATGGGTAGAGGGATAAAACTAATGATTACGAAGCCATCGTTAATTTTAGAAATCGGAACTATCCGTTTCTATTTAAGTCTATTAATTAAGAATTGTCGGATCTACTTTTGGCCTAATTTCTTTGTTTGTCTCGCAAGCGGCGCCTTAGTGAAAGTAGCTCTATATAATTCTCATCTTTCGAATCAAATAACTCTAAAATACCCCGTGTATAATAAACCAAACTATGTGTATATGAAACTTGAAAGTATCAATTTTACACACATTACAATTAACTGGTAATAACTTATGGTCGGAATGAGATGTGGTCCGTGCAAGTAATAATGCCATTTTATTATAATCTTTTTTGGTGAACACGAGGCGCGGGAAAATGTGTGCCGCGCAAGAATCCAATCATTTGGCTAGGTTTATGACTGTTTTTTTATGTCACACCTAAAAATAGAATGTTTACGCTTTCTTCATTGAGGATCGTTTTTATTATTTTTTAAACTGAAAGTATGAATTATTAGTTAGATTTTAGGTTTTGTAGCTTGGTATACTTACCCTTTATCAATTTTAAAAGCATAGCATGCTGATTGTGAACAAATAGTCATAAGACACAGAAATAAAAAGTTACATGCGATGTGCCCAACCCGGGTCACACCCCCTCAAGAAAACACGTGTTTATTAAGCTGTTTATCTCACTTTACAACAGTAATTAAAATTAATTGTCAAATTTTTATTACTTATTGGGTAATATTAAGCACATGTTTACTAATAGTTAAAAAGAAACATAAGTAAATTCTGTTTTAATGAAGGTCACGGGTCAAGTTTTTTTTCCTTCTTTCAAGTTCAGTGGAGGGTGCCACAGGCTGACCTGACTTTGGAATTTTTTTCAGTAATAATGACTTTGCACAGAAAGTTAAAATATGCTAAATTAGCTTAGTTTACTAGTATTCTAGCTATTATTAATACATTTTTAATAAAAAAATCATTCTGTAATTCTCATCAAAAAGCCTACTATCTGATATAAGATATATGATTATATGTAGACATTGATTTAGGTTTATTATTCATTTGACACAAATATATCACAATATACTTCTATTAAAGCCTTGACAATGAGGTAACTTTTTCGTACATTACTAGCCGCGGGCGATTTTACGTAGATTTCTATTTTCTAGATTACCACTTGTGACTTTTTTTTTTACTCAGACTAATTTAGTTAAATAGTTAGGCCTAGTGTAGTTAAGACTTTAGAAATTAAAATTGAAAAATTAGGCTACCTTTTTAAATTACAGATCGCTTAACTTAGAGGACTTAGATTTAAGTTTTAATAAAAATTATAAAAATTGGGCTACACATAGATTTAAAATCTATGAATCTTAAGACAAGTTATCAATTTTAAAATTTTAAAACAAAGAATATGCATTTGTTTACAGAACTGTTTTATTTCCGGTAACAGACTAAATACCGTACAAGTCAGTCATTTTAAATCTTCATAAAGAAAGATTTCGATAACCTACACTTTTTTGCTATTAGATTTTACTCAGTACTAACATTACCTAACAAACAAATTAATTAGGAAATAGTGGAGAAAAGTAAATCTTGACGTACATATTATAATATTTGTTCTAATGTAATTTTTATAATTGAAAGCATCAGAATTTTATTTTAAAAAAAAGACACCGTACAAAAAGAGACGAAACGTAAACGTGTTTATTTAAAATTTTATTTTAAATCTTACGGGCCTAATAATATTTTTATTTGATTTTAAACTTTTTAAGTCGTAGTCAGTTTAAAAATTTAGGAATTTTGATTCAGTACACAACAAATGACCACATTAGTAAAATAGACAAGGCGAAATAATCCACTCAGAAATCGGTGCTCTAAAAAAAAAAAAAAAAAAGAAAAAAAAGAAACAAATTTGTTCTGGATTTAGCTGATAGGTCTACTGTTAACAAAATAGATATAGATCCAGTTGTTTCTTCATTTTACCGTGGTTGGTTTCTATTTGGAGAATGGTGTGTATAATATGTAGTGAGTGAGAGAATGGGTGTGGATAGTGGGAGTTAGTTGGGTGAAATGAGTATCCCTGTACCGCCCCCCCCCCCCCCCCCGGAGAAAAATGTCTGGAAGAAACACTGGAAGTGAGGGTGATGTGGTGGGTTACGGGCTAATATGGGGTGTATGTTTTAATATGCTGTGTAAGTTTCGGGGTGTCGTGTTTGTTGCAGGGTGGGGCGTGGGGAGGTGTAATTCGGGGTGTGCGGCAGAGTGGTGTTGGGTTTGGTTTCAAAGTGTAGTGTGGGCACTGTGGTGCTTTGTCATGCTATTCCCCCTGTTGTTATTATCTCCCCTTTATTCTTTAAAATAATTCATTATGTGAAATTAATATTAATTTTACAATAATAATTAAAAAAAAACAACAAAGGTTGTATTGGGTGCCTTTCTTTTCTGTTTAATGTGCATTTTAAAGTTCACACCAATGCTATTAGAAAAAAATGACTGCTTTAACCATAACATGTTAGAAAATAACTAATTTTAAATGTGTTATCAGTTTTAAATTAAGGGGAAAGAACCGTAACGTTTATTCTCTTTGGTGATTAAAAATAAAGAGATGCTCAGTTGTAGCAAGATAAAAAAAAATAATTTATATTTAATTTGATGAAAACATTAAAATTGTATCACAATTTTGACTTTGCATTTGTATTTCTTAGATTTTTTATAAATTGATTTTTTTATTCTAGTTTAAACAGAAAACCTTCACTTCTTTTAAGCATCAAATTCGTAGAGATTTGAACAGTCTGCATTTTAAGTTGTCTATTTTAAGAAGAGTAGAAATAGATTAAAATTCATGTTTATATCCCGAGTTCCCTCCAATGTGTTTTTTCTTTTCACATTTTATACATTGTAAGTACTTATTCTTTTTTTATTTCTTGTGTGTGTTGCCTGGCCCCGGGTGGGCTTCACGCACAACTATGTCGGAAAAATACATCAAACGGCTATTCCTGCTTAAGTTTGGCATGGCAGGACATGCGCCAAAAACTCTAGAGATTTTCATAGAAGAGGGTTTTTCTTTAGCTACCCTCACAGCTGACTAAAAAGAGAGCTATGTATGTTATGTAGCCTATCACCAGCTGAATTTGAAGGTCTGTATAACTACGGGACACTGCGTAAATGGTATGTCACCATTAGATCAAAGGAACTATATGAGAAAATGCACCTAAAAGAATTTCACAGAGATTTGCCACCTGGGGTAACATCCAGATACAGAGTGCAGAGAATATCAATAACCCACGCCGATAAATCTGGGCAAAGGGGCATGCTGAAATGGCTCCCTTCCAAGACAAGCGACGATGATATAATGGCGATTCTGAAATCTATAAGCAGTCAGGACTCAACACCAACATTTAAGAGAATAGACCAATCAAATGTGGTCCAATTCACCATCTCTCTGGAGAAAGAAGATGTGGAGAGTGTCCCACACTATATTATACTTACAAATGAGGCCAACAAGGAGAGCAGGGTCCTTATAATCCTCAATGGGAGGAGGGTGCAATGTTGCCACTGCAATACAGACAGACACCTGCCTAAAATGTGTGAGCATTTGAGGACTCGCGCTCTTGACGGCGTCCAGCTAGTAGACGGACAGTACATGGCAATTGAGCCTTGGGATGCAAATGATAAAGAAGAAGTTAGGGAGCATCTAAGTAACAATAGAAATTTCTTAAAGCATTGGGACAGTTATGATGTTGACGGAGAAAGACAAAATGAAATGCTTAGAGAAGCAAGGCTTAGAGAGGTAGAAGATGCCTTTGGAGTAGATGGCCAAACTGAAGCACATCATACTACTGCAGCATCACAGCAAGTTAACGAAAGCGTAACAGAAACCACCATAAAGGCCGAAGCCATGGAGACAATAGCGATCAGAAATTCCATAGTAACAGGGTCTCAAAAAGATGGGAATCAAGAAAATTTGGAGGCTGTCGACGAAACAATAAATGATATTCTTCAAGATAACACTAGTTCAGAAGACATAACGAAACCGCTAAATGAAATTAAAAGCCCACAAAGTATATCAGTAACAAAGGTATCAGGTCAACTGTCATATAGTCAAGCAATCAGTTCAAGTAAAAATCAATTACCTACAGTAAAGCCACCTCAAAGGGTCGTGACCAGGGCCCAACGGGATAGCAAACCAGCGGCTGGAAAGTTTGGCGTTAAAAGACCACCACCATCCAGCCCTCCAGAAACAGATGTTCGAAAGAAAACCCCAAATAATTCATGCTAACTCTGGCAACATTGAACATCAGGGGGGCTAGGGACAAACACATTATATAAACAACATAATAAAAAAACACAATATTGACATCCTACTTTTACAGGAAACTAACATTTGAACTACAGAAGAAGCAAATAAACTAGATGCATAATTAATATCGACAGTCTCAAGCTAAACATCACTCGATCAGCCCTCAAGTAAATTAACATTAGAACAGTCTTCTGTTTCCCAGGTTTTTAAAAGTGCACAACCTGAATGGTAGAAAGAGATACACACCTCACCCCCTCCCCCCCACACACACACACTTCCCCCCACTCAACCGGACTGGCGGATTTTTCAAGGTAGCGTGCCCTCTTTGCCAAGGGTCAATTTTATGTCATGGAAAGTTTTGGAATGATAGATCAGTATGTGTACTGCAGAGACACTTCTCCCATGGTCGTTTCTATTTCTGTCCATGGATGGCTACAATGTGAACTTTTGACTCCTCAGTACAGTAAACTAAGCAGTCAAGAGAAACCTAGTTTGCACACCTTATTTTAGTCTAGTTCTTATGCCATTTTATTTTCTCCATTTGATTATTATATATGCAATTGATGTTCATGTCTTTGATGCTGTGTAAAATCTATCAAATAAATAATTATTACTGATTTAAATGTTTAAAACAATTGAATTAATAAAAAAATAAAAAATAAAAAGGAAAAAAAAACTAATTGAGGACTGTATAGATATAGATGTTTGAAAGGGAAGAGTGTTTGCTTTTACGTGTCTCATTGTAATAACATTGCTTTTCCGATTGCTTAAAATTTGTATCATTTTAATTCTCTGTAATCCCAAATTCATTTCAGCTCTACTTAAAAAAAAAAACAAATTCCCCCTCCCCCCCCCCCCCCCTCGTCCCCTCAGCCCACCACGCCGGGAAAAAAAAATCCATTGAATCATCATTTAATTACACATTTGCATTTTCAGTTTCAGGTTGGTTTTTAATTTTAATTTTTTCTTTATATTTAGACGTTTTGTATTAGATCTATGTATAAGTAAACCATCTTAAATGAATGAAAGCAGGCTACAAGTAAGAAAGAAATATTACTATTGTAAATCTGTATCAGTCCTCACAAGCCGATGATGAAAACTGTAATACTAAAGCGAACACACAACTGACGCTATAAATTACGTGTCTGAGGCAGAAAAAAAAATATCCCGAGTTCCCATCCCCTGTTTTTTTAATATAAGTATATTCCAGAAAGTTTTGGGGAGATTAAGCCCGGTTTATTTTCACGATTACACGTCTTTCTCTATACTTCGTATATAAGAGAACGTAAAAACGAATGCTAAATGTTTGGCCTACGAGACCAGGCGTAGAGTATTGGAGTATTGTTCAAACAAGTAGTTAAACAATTCAACAAATTTAAAGCATTTAACAGTTTTCTATTTAAATTATAGCTTAAAAATACATTTGAAATCCCATAAAGTATATACAATTGACAAAAATGTATATAAAATATTTAAAATACATATTATGCGTAATATATTAAAAAAAAAAAAAAAAAAAAAAAAAAAAGTCATATAAAGCACAACCACAAAGACACAAGGCAAATGATTAACTATGAGAATGATATGTTCTGAATAATTCCACTCATGCCCTGCTCAGTATTCATCAGCCTACAGACCTTTAAATGATGACAACTTTTTACTGAAAAATTGAACATGAAAGACGGTTTTCTCCCTTGATGAAAACGAATTGTAGTAATTGTAAATAAACATTTTAAAATAAAAAAAAAAAGTCATATAAAGCACTTGATAAATGCCAGGAACGTATATTATATTTAGCAAACAGTGTTGATGAGCCATTGTATTCAAAACTAATTTAGGCCTTGTGTGCTGAACATGCCAAGAAATTAGGAGAGTGGGCAGGTCTTTGCAAATTAGATAAGGAATGAAAAGTCAGAAAAGTCAATGCTTGTCATGGTGTTGTTGTTGTAAATGCTTATGGAATGGAGACACCAGCATTGGATGTTGTGAAGGATTACTTCAAGTCTAAGTAAATTTCCAGAAAGGTTTCATCAAGTATTATGCAGAGAATATCAACAACGTGTACCTCTGTTGGCATTATTTTAATGGAATAATGGTTCTTGTAATAAAAGATTAAAATGTTTGTGTGTTTTAAAAAAAGTATCTCTAAGACCTATATATGATAGGAATTTAAGTAGTGAACTCGTGCCCACCTAAGAAAAGAAAATTTAAAAAATAACTACCAGAAGCAATTTAAAGTTTACATCTAACTTGATCGAAAACCAAAACAAAAAAAAATCGATTGAAAGTAAAGGCATCATAATTTAGACTAATTATTCACAAAACGGTACTAATTATCCTCACGTGCGGCCAGCTAGCAGAGTTTCTTCCAGGCAAAGCCCCCCCCCCCCCCCCCGAAAAAATTCTTCCGCCCCCTGAACGAAATGAAATGTATTTAATTTATATAGAAAATATATACTTTTAACAGTGTGTGTCCCCGTCCCCCCCCGAAAATTTCAAGTGTCCCCCCCCCCCCGGGAGAAAAAAGTCTGGAAGAAACACTGCCAGCTAGTACCACTGGTTAGTCCAATGTGTACTAAAGGAGATACAGAATTTCTTTTGTACTATAAATAAGCGTATGGAATCAAACAATGACCCATGTATTCTACACATTAAACATTAAACCATATTTTCTCTGAGGTCCTCATCCGTGGTAAAGCCGTACCAACGATGTCCTTTGCTCTCTTTAGAACTGACTATGTTATGTATGCGTTGTTTGTCGTTTGTTTTTGGTATACTTAATGCTAGTGCTGGGCGTTCTTTTGTTTCGTAGGGTATCGTTAGGTAAAAACTGACAAGGCAGCCATTTTAGAATGGAATCGATCCAGGACACTCAAAAGTGGAGATTAATTAATTTTAAACCACCTTTTTTTATTACAAAGGAAATAAATCAATTAAAATGTCGGGCTGGTATAAATAAATAGAAATGTAGAATTTATGTAGCAATGCTCTCATTCTTATATTTCCCTTTGTTCTCAAGGCACACGAAACCGCCACAGAAAACTCTTTCAACCTTTGCCAGTACCTGGCAATTTTCTTGGCAGCCCCCAAGATACTCATGTTTCTGCCAATTGAACGATGCTCTACAAGTATTCAATTTTTAATTTGCCAATAGCACATTTAAAAAAAGAATTAACAGATTTAAAAAAAATATTTAAATCACCCACAATTTTTTTTTCCGAATTTGATTTTCTCCATTGCCTTTGAGCTCCTCGCTTCCAACTCACCAGGCACAGTATTTCATCGTAACCTGAAATAACTTAGTCTTCTTTGTTCCTTGTGAAAAGTAGGACCTCAGCCATAATCTTCCATTTTGTCCGGCCCTCGGGCTGTGAATTTCCCCGTCTCCCAAGACATCCCTGCGGTGTTTAGTTCTTGATCTAGATCCCGCATCAAGGCTATCATGGCGCCATCTTTTTTCACTCCCATGGGGGAGGGAGGGGGGGGGGGGTTCCACTCAAGCGTCTGATGTGTCATTCTTAAGTGTGCCTTTCGCCACATCCTCTTCAGAATCTGTCTGAGACATTTGTTAATGAAGGTCCGTATCTTGTCTATGGGGTCATCCATAAATGACGTCACGCTTTTTTTGGACGATTTTTACCCCTCCGTCACACGTTGTCACAAAAAACCAGACCCCCCCCCCTAAAATGACGTCACACCTCAACCTACAACCTCCCTCAAAATTGCAGTTGAATTTTTTAAAAACATCGATATTTTTCCAAAATCTTGACTAAACTATTACAATTTATTAAAACAGTTATCTAAAACGGGAAATAACGTCTAAAATTAGTTTTCTAACATTGCTTTTTTATAATGCAAACATGTGACATCGCAACATCTGAACCCCCCCCCCCCCCTCCCCCTCCCCCTCATCACATATCGTCGCAAAATTACGGACCCCCCTCCCCCCTACGAGTGTGACGTCATTTATGGATGACCCCTATGCTGCTTGTGGTGACTCTCCATACCTGTGCCCCATATATCAAGACCACAATTTAAATTTAGAATTATATTTAGAATCATATCACAAGCTTTTAGTTAACTTGCTTTCTCTGTATATCTGTTGTCGTCATAGATCGAAACGGGCGAGCGAAATTTCGAGCACTACTAACTGACCGATTCGTTTTCAACTTTGGCACGTGGGTCGAGACCCGAAGACAATACAATCTGACATCAAATTTGACTTGAGAAAAGCGTGGGTCACTACATTATCTATTGAATACAGTTACTAAAATTTAAGAAGCGACCCACGCTTTTCTTTACAGTTATTTAAATGGTACTGTATTATTACATATTTAAAGAACATAATTTATTTTCTCCTTTTTAGCGCATTACTACATAAAGGCTTGTTATTAAAACGTTTTTATGCATTAAAAAATAGTAATAGATCTTTAAAAACACTCGATTGAGCTGACAATTTCTTACCTGTTCAAAGTCTTCAATAGCAGTAGTTTTAGTCCTAATAAAACACTTTACACACAAAAAAAGATTATCAAATGCAATCGTTTTAGTAAAATAAGATTAGTATTTAAATTAACATACTAATAATATCTGTCCAGCCTAAGCGCGTGCGCAAAATATAAACTCAATTGTTTTTAAATGAAATAACTCTTTTATGTTATTCACTGTCTTCACTAGTTAATTAATCAATAGTGTTTCAAACTTTCCGTCAACTAGACCAACCTCTATTATACTTGCTGTTGGTGCAGTCATTTTAGAATGGAATCGGCCCAGGACATTCTCAATCTCAAAGTGGAGATTTATTCTTTTTAAACCAGTTTTAATTACAAAGGAAATAAGTAAGATTAAATGTCGGGCTTGGGTGAATAAATAGAAATGTAGAATTTATTTTTCAAGTTCTCTGCATTTGTACATTTTAGAAATCTTAAAAATTTTAAATATCAATTTTTTTTCAGCTTTAGTTTAAATTAAAAAAAATTATAATAGTGTAAAGCTTATCAGAAGACAAAATACTAAAACACTTTTTGGTCCAAGTCAACGATTTGACTCGTCTCAGCCAACCCGGCCAATGCGATGGAAAAATGTGGCAAATTTCAATTTCCTGCAGGACGAATGTTGAATATCTGCTGCAAGGTGATGCGAAACTGAGAGCTCATGGCGAAAAAGATGAAGAAGTTAGCGGTGGAGTTGATGAAGTCAAGGATGAAGCAGGAGTAGGCCAGCACGAAGAAAAGGTTGTGGTAGGTCTTCAGCAGGTACAGTTCCGGCTCGAAGAACTTGGCTATAAATAGCGCAATGCGAGGCGTCAAAGCGAAGATGTAGACAATGATGATAGCCAGAAGCATTTTCACCACTTGCTTGTCTCGCGATCCTAGACCTTGTGTGTTTTCGGCGTTGGGTTTGGCAATATGAGGATTTTTGACGTCCGCGACTAATTTTTTGTTGGAGTTTCGGAATTTCGACGATTTCTGTAGCTGGTAGGAGATGATGAAGGTGCTGATGGAGATGACGACGAGACTTGTGAAAGGCCAGAGGATGCCGAGGGTGTTGTAGTAGGGCACCACGACGTCCACGTTTCGCCAGTAGAACTGGCTGAAGGTGTAGGTGCCCACGGTCTGGTTGTAGACGGCGCTTATCTCCCATATGTAGTCGTAGAAGGCGAACACGACGCCGAAAGAGCCGTAGGTGACGAGGGATAGGATGCTCATGGTGACCCAGGTGAACCGGGGGGTGAGGATTGACTTCACGGTGAACGGAATCAGCACACACAGGCACCGTTCTACAGCCACGTACCCCGCCAGCACACTGGACGTGTACACGGCAAACGTTTGAACGAAAGCGAGGCTGGCGCGCGTGAAGTTTTCCCACGTTTTAGCCAGAACGAGGTTGTGGAGTAGGATAGGACCGTAGAGACGGTGTAATAACCCGGAGGAGGATTTGACGAGGTCGAAGAACGCCATGAAGGACATGGAGATGTTGACCGTGGTTTTGTAACCTTGGCGGTAGAAGACGGCGAGGTCAAGGATGTTGGTGATGATGCCCACGAAGCAGAGGGCGGAGCAGATGCAGAGGTCGAAGACGATCTCGATGAGGACGCGCATGGCGCCGGTCACGATGCGGTCGGGCGGGACGAATGGGGAGGGTTTGGATGACGTGGACAGAATGACGACACTGGTCACCACGCTGATGTTCTGCATTTTGTTGTGTGTTGTTTTTGTTCAGGTGTGTTTGAGGTCAGGGTGTGCTCTAGAAGTGTGACGTCACCACTGTTCCTGGGTCATAGCGCGCTTTCAGCTGATGACGCGTGATGTTCTTTGCGACGTCAGAGCTAGATTTGTAACCAATTTTAGGCAAGAGTTACGACTCTTGTAACCAACATTAGTTACGTCCCCTGTTTCGCTTACCTGAGGGTTTGTTTAACGTCATCAGTCAGTGGCTTGCGTTAAGTAAACAAATAATTGTGTCTTTAGACTATGCTCGAGACTAACTCTGTCTGTGACTGTTACTGTAGCTATGCTCAAGGCCGATGATATCTTACCCTGGTTGTAACTTAACCCAAGTTTTCTAGAACATGTTCTCAACACTGGTCGTGTGTACAGCCAAATCAACTCTGCAACCTGTCTGTAACTACTGTTTGAGCCATTGGCTTCTCACTTGCTTCAAGGCGAACACACGAGGAAACCTTGGTCTTTGGTAAAATACACAGGAAACTCTCCGCTTTAGTAAAACAATGGCGAGTTGAACAAAAGAGTAAAGTTTTCTTCAGGCTACTTTGGCTGACCAGAAAAGTAAAGTTTTCTTCAGGCTACTTTGGCTGACCAGAAAAGTAAAGTTTTCTTCAGGCTACTTTGGCTGACCAGAAAAGTAAAGTTTTCTTCAGGCTACTTTGGCTGACCAGAAAAGTAAAGTTTTCTTCAGGCTACTTTGGCTGACCGGAAAAGTAAAATTTTCTTCAGGCTACTTTGACTGACCAGAAAAGTAAAGTTTTCTTCAGGCTACTTTGGCTGACCGGAAAAGTAAAGTTTTCTTCAGGCTACTTTGACTGACCAGAAAAGTAAAGTTTTCTTCAGGCTACTTTGGCTGACCGGAAAAGTAAAGTTGAGTTCATTAGAACTAGTGTCTTTCATCCATCTGAAACAAAGAAATAAAATAGAACAGCCCATGCTAGATTAACTAGACGTTTCACTTAAAATAAACTTACAACAGTAATCTTTCGGAATAATTGGTATAATTTTAATTCAAATTTGTTTTGAAGATTATATCACATTGCATGATATAATGAGCAAACACGGTTTTGAACTCAAACATAAGAAATGACAGCACCAAGATCCGAACTCCACTAAATTGCCGTGTCTCAAATGTCAAGACAATCACTATACAACGGGAGTGTTTGAGGAAATAATTAAATCATCTAAATTGGACTGAACAAAGCTTGTCTAACTAAACACAGACCACGACAAGAACAGTCACTCGTGGTGTCTGCTAATTATCAAGGGAGATAATGATATCTCATTAGTTTTTTTTTTGCGTTAATTAAAATTGTTTGCGTTGAAAACTGGCAGGGAACATCTAGAGTTGTCTCATTAATCTGACGGATCTGATCCATGTTTTATATAGAGTTAATCTCGCGATTCAACGCTCGGCCTTGTTTTTCCTCTTCGTTCTGAACTGTAATATTGTAGGACTTTTCCTTCAACACATTTACGTACAACATGCCGACGTGTTATGCGTCATATAGCCCGTTGATTTAAATTTCAGCATGTTTTTTTTTTTCTGTCAGGATTAGCTTCCAAGTTCCACTGCATTTGTTCATCCAAGAACAAACTACGGGGCCCTGGCAGCGGTTGTTTGATGTTGGAGTTTTTCTTTCCTAGATGGGTTGCTGTCTCAAGCGAACGAGCCTCATCAGCTCGGGGTTTGAACTCAGGACTTTATGAGTTTTTCTCTCCTAGATGGGTTGCTGTCTCAAGCGAACGAGCCTCATCAGCCCGGGGTTTGAACTCAGGACTTTAAGGAGTTTTTCTCTCCTAGATGGGTTGCTGTCTCAAGCGAACGAGCCTCATCAGCCCGGGGTTTGAACTCAGGACTTTAAAGTTTTCTCTCCTAGATGGGCTGCTGTCTCAAGCGAACGAGCCTCATCAGCCCGGGGGTTGAACTCAGGACTTTAAAGAGTTTTCTCTCCTAGATGGGCTGCTATACCCAGATGACGAACCTCATTAGCCCGGGGGGTCCGAACTTCCATGCATAGAGCGGAGAAAAACAGCTCAAGACGTACTCACGTTGAACTGAAAACGCGTGCAAATAACAACTCACCCACGTTATTACAAACATATTACCCTGCAAAGAAACTACATCACACGATCACTTCATATGCGGAGCTCAGAGAAACAGATGGACTCTACTTTATCTACCATACCGTCAGATCTGAAAGGGTACTTTATCTACAAACAACGTGTGTAAGGTCTATACTTAATAACAATTCCGTATGAGTCAAGCCAAAATAAGACGAGATTTATAGGAATCTCTTCCCATTGTCAACAGATTTCATAATTTGGATTGTTGTTTGTTTTGATACGCTTGGTGCGATCAAAACATTCAGCCAGCTCCGTAATTATCCGAGTTCTATAATTAGCTGTTGTCACTTCCTTAGAACTTTGACTCGACAGGTGTGATTTAAAGCAAAAAATCGAGCCTCGACAAGCGCTAATTTCCCGCGCGACTGATCCTGATTGTTAATTGGACACCGCACGTGATCGCCCAGCCGCATCCAGTCACGTGCCAATCAAAGCACGTGCCGCCGCGTGGGTCCGCGACAAACAACAATTAAGTTTTTTAGTTTGCCCATAACTGGTGGTTAAGATGGGGAGCAAAGGTTTTGTTTTGTGGCTACTTGTAATGAGTAGAATTACAGCCTTCCGTCTATACTACACAAAGACATTGCTATTTCTATTGATTTACTATTTTTAAACCAGAATCTAACCTCAATCCCAGACAGTTGAAAGATATATATATATATATATATATATATATATATATATATATATATATATATATATATATATATATATATAAACCACGATTATATACATATATATGTGTATATATATTATCACTATATATATAGATTATCACTATATATATATTATATACTATATATATATATATATATATATATATATATATATATATATATATATATATAATATGTATATATATATATACATATATATATATATATATATATATATATATATATATATATATATATATATATATATATATATATATATATATATATATATATATATATAATCCTGTGTAAAAATAAATAACTGTTTCCTTTCACATTTCTTTGTTAATTAAATTCTAATTTCCCAAATATTTTATGTTGACGTTCTTTTTTGTCCAGGGTGTTTATTGACTCCACGCCATTGATGTGTCAACAAATGAACACTAGTCATTAGAAGTGGATTAACGTGTGTCCCAACTGTTGGTAGATTATCGCTAGACAGGAAGTGCTGGTCCACTATGACTAGCACAATCGGATGTTACGTCACCGCCCTAGCTCTACCCCGGCCAGGTTGTTTATATTTTACATTTAATAAAACCTTTTCATTACAACCTTATGATTGATGCAATCTTTCATCTCGATTGATTTCAACGCCCTACTGTAATGGGGGACTTTACATAAACTTTTCCTCATTCGGATCAGTCGCCTGAAGGCGTAGACAAGGTGTGTCATCTTCATTTGCTTCCCCTGAATCTGATCTAAGGTTAGTTTTATTTAATGGTCTTACCTAACGCTGTTTCATGGGGGTATTCAAACGAATACATTTTTATCCCAGTGGATTGTAATAGGCTGCCCTGAGTCGCATCTGCCTGGGCAGCAGATGGGTACCGTATCGGTGGGGGCTGTGGGGTTAATGCAGGTCAGGCATCAGATGCTGGGGCCATGCCGGTCAGTGTATGCAGCGGGACGAATTATGCTTCTATGTTTTGTGATGTGTACAGCGGTAGAGAGCTGGACTGCGAACCCGTAAGTCTCGAGTTCGAATCCGTGTTCAAGTCACTAGACCGTCCTTGAGTCCACCCAACTCTGATGGGTACCTAACTCAATTAGGGAAAGTAAAGGCTGCTGGGCATAGTGCTGACAACACTATCTCTTCATATGCCGAGGTCACAGAAACAAGTGAACTCTACTTCACTTGCACCATAGAGCGTCAGGTTTGAAAGGGAAACTTTAATTTTACATAAAGATAAGCTTCTATGTATTGTCATGTGTTCATAAAGATAATCTTCTATTTCCTCTTATGTGTACATAAAGATAAGCTTCTATGTCTTGTGATGTGTACATAAAGATAATCTTCTATGTCTTGTGATGTGTGCATAAAGATAATCTTCTATGTCTTGTGATGTGTGCATAAAGATAATCTTCTATGTCTTGTGATGTCTTTACAAAGCTAATATTTTATGTCTTCAGATGTGTACAAAAAATAATTCTCCTTGTTATGGTCCTATGATGTAGGCAGTAATGTTACATTATACAAAACCACAATAAATTTTAAACTATGCTCCAAAATGCACAATATATAAAAAATCATTAGTTTGTTTGAGAATATATGTGATATAGTAAAGTCTTAGATTTGTTTTGATACTAAAAAAAAAAAAATCACAAAGATAATAAAAATAAAACGATCAAAGACATTTTAAAGATTCGTTTTAAAATACAAATTTTATTTTTAAATATATTTCCGGATCAATAATAAACATTTGGCAGCGCAAACCGAAATATTAGGTAAAATACAAATCGAAAATTTTTGTTTTAGTATCCGTAGTTATTTGATTGGTAGATTGGTTGATATACTATCGGCTTACTAGGATAGACTGAAGGAGAAACGACAGGTTGCTTCGTAGGTGTGTTGGCATAGCTTGATGGTGTGTTGGTATAACTTGATGGGGTGTTAGTATAGCTAGATGGGGTGTTGGCATAGCTTGATGGAGAGCTCACATAGCTGGATGGCTTGCTAGCATAGCTAGATGGGGTGTTGGCATAGCTTGATGGGGTGTTGGCATAGCTTGATGGGGTGTTGGCATAGCTTGATGGGGTGTTGGCATAGCTGGATGGGGTGTTGGCATAACTGGATGGGGTGTTGGCATAGCTAGATGGGGTGTTGGCATAGCTTGATGGGGTGTTGGCATAGCTAGATGGGGTGTTGGCATAGCTGGATGGGGTGTTGGCATAGCTAGATGGGGTGTTGGCATAGCTAGATGGGGTGTTGGCATAGCTAGATGGGGTGTTGGCATAGCTGGATGGGGTGTTGGCATAGCTAGATGGGGTGTTGGCATAGCTGGATGGGGTGTTGGCATAGCTTGATGGGGTGTTGGCATAGCTTGATGGGGTGTTGGCATAGCTTGATGGAGAGCTCACATAGATGGATGGGGTGTTGGCATAGCTGGATGGGGTGTTGGCATAGCTGGATGGGGTGTTGGCATAGCTTGATGGGGTGTTGGCATAGCTGGATGGTGTGTTGGCATAGCTTGATGGGGTGTTGGCATAGCTGGATGGTGTGTTGGCATAGCTGGATGGGGTGTTGGCATAGCTTGATGGGGTGTTGGCATAGCTGGATGGTGTGTTGGCATAGCTTGATGGGGTGTTGGCATAGCTGGATGGTGTGTTGGCATAGCTGGATGGGGTGTTGGCATAGCTTGATGGGGTGTTGGCATAGCTGGATGGAGAGCTCACATAGCTGGATGGGGTGTTGGCATAGCTGGATGGAGAGCTCACATAGCTGGATGGTTTGCTAGCATAGCTTGATGGTGTGTTGGCATAGCTTGATGGGGTGTTGGCATAGCTGGATGGTGTGTTGGCATAGCTTGATGGGGTGTTGGCATAGCTTGAGGGAGTTACATAATCTGACTGGGTTTTCGTGTATGTGAGAACATTGTTTGCATACACGCTAGGAGCACTTGGGTAACTTGAAGGAGAGCTCACATAGCTAGATGGTGTGTTGGCATAGCTGGATGGGGTGTTGGCATAGCTAGATGGGGTGTTGGCATAGCTTGATGGGGTGTTGGCATAGCTGGATGGGGTGTTGGCATAGCTGGATGGGGTGTTAGCATAGCTTGATGGTGTGTTGGCATAGCTTGATGGAGAGCTCACATAGCTGGATGGTTTGCTAGCATAGCTTGATGGGGTGTTGGCATAGCTAGATGGTGTGTTGGCATAGCTTGATGGTGTGTTGGCATAGCTGGATGGGGTGTTGGCATAGCTTGATGGGGTGTTGGCATAGCTGGATGGGGTGTTGGCATAGCTTGATGGGGTGTTGGCATAGCTGGATGGGGTGTTAGCATAGCTGGATGGAGAGCTCACATAGCTGGATGATTTGCTAGCATAGCTGGAAAGGGTGTTGGCATAGCTGGATGGGGTATTGGCATAGCTGGATGGGGTGTTGGCATAGCTGGATGGGGTGTTGGCATAGCTGGATGGGGTGTTGGCATAGCTAGATGGGGTGTTGGCATAGCTTGATGGGGTGTTGGCATAGCTAGATGGGGTGTTGGCATAGCTGGATGGGGTGTTGGCATAGCTAGATGGGGTGTTGGCATAGCTAGATGGGGTGTTGGCATAGCTAGATGGGGTGTTGGCATAGCTGGATGGGGTGTTGGCATAGCTTGATGGGGTGTTGGCATAGCTGGATGGGGTGTTGGCATAGCTTGATGGGGTGTTGGCATAACTGGATGGGGTGTTGGCATAGCTTGATGGGGTGTTGGCATAGCTAGATGGGGTGTTGGCATAGCTGGATGGGGTGTTGGCATAGCTAGATGGGGTGTTGGCATAGCTTGATGGGGTGTTGGCATAGCTAGATGGGGTGTTGGCATAGCTAGATGGGCTGTTGGCATAGATGGATGGGGTGTTGGCATAGCTAGATGGTGTGTTGGCATAGCTGGATGGGGTGTTGGCATAGCTTGATGGGGTGTTGGCATAGCTGGATGGTGTGTTGGCATAGCTTGATGGGGTGTTGGCATAGCTGGATGGTGTGTTGGCATAGCTGGATGGGGTGTTGGCATAGCTTGATGGGGTGTTGGCATAGCTGGATGGAGAGCTCACATAGCTGGATGGGGTGTTGGCATAGCTGGATGGAGAGCTCACATAGCTGGATGGTTTGCTAGCATAGCTTGATGGTGTGTTGGCATAGCTTGATGGGGTGTTGGCATAGCTGGATGGTGTGTTGTCATAGCTTGATGGGGTGTTGGCATAGCTTGAGGGAGTTACATAATCTGACTGGGTTTTCGTGTATGTGAGAACATTGTTTGCATACACGCTAGGAGCACTTGGGTAACTTGAAGGAGAGCTCACATAGCTAGATGGTGTGTTGGCATAGCTGGATGGGGTGTTGGCATAGCTTGATGGGGTGTTGGCATAGCTGGATGGGGTGTTGGCATAGCTTGATGGGGTGTTGGCATAGCTGGATGGGGTGTTGGCATAGCTGGATGGAGAGCTCACATAGCTGGATGATTTGCTAGCATAGCTGGAAAGGGTGTTGGCATAGCTGGATGGGGTATTGGCATAGCTGGATGGGGTGTTGGCATAGCTGGATGGTGTGTTGGCATAGCTTGATGGGGTGTTGGCATAGCTTGATGGGGTGTTGGCATAGCTTGATGGAGAGCTCACATAGCTGGATGGAGAGCTTACATAGCTGGATGGTGTGTTGGCATAGCTGGATGGGGTGTTGGCATAGCTGGATGGGGTGTTGGCATAGCTGGATGGAGAGCTCACATAGCTGGATGGGGTGTTGGCATAGCTTGATGGGGTGTTGGCATAGCTGGATGGTGTGTTGGCATAGCTAGATGGGGTGTTGGCATAGCTAGATGGGGTGTTGGCATAGCTTGATGGAGAGCTCACATAGCTGGATGGTTTGCTAGCATAGCTTGATGGGGTGTTGGCATAGCTTGATGGGGTGTTGGCATAGCTTAATGGGGTGTTGGCATAGCTAGATGGGGTGTTGGCATAGCTTGATGGGGTGTTGGCATAGCTTGATGGGGTGTTTGCATAGCTAGATGGGGTGTTGGCATAGCTGGATGGGGTGTTGGCATAGCTAGATGGGGTGTTGGCATAGCTAGATGGGGTGTTGGCATAGCTAGATGGGGTGTTGGCATAGCTAGATGGGGTGTTGGCATAGCTGGATGGGGTGTTGGCATAGCTGGATGGAGAGCTCACATAGCTGGATGGGGTGTTGGCATAGCTTGATGGGGTGTTGGCATAGCTTGAGGGAGTTACATAATCTGACTGGGTTTTCGTGTATGTGAGAACATTGTTTGCATACACACTAGGAGCACTAGGGTAACTTGAAGGAGAGCTCACATAGCTAGATGGTGTGTTGGCATAGCTGGATGGGCTGTTGACATAGCTAGATGGGGTGTTGGCATAGCTTGATGGGGTGTTGGCATAGCTTGATGGAGAGCTCACATAGCTGGATGGTTTGCTAGCATAGCTAGATGGGGTGTTGGCATAGCTAGATGGGGTGTTGGCATAGCTTGATGGGGTGTTGGCATAGCTGGATGGGGTGTTGGCATAGCTAGATGGAGAGCTCACATAGCTGGATGGTTTGCTAGCATAGCTAGATGGGGCGTTGGCATAGCTAGAAGGGGTGTTGGCATAGCTTGATGGGGTGTTGGCATAGCTTGATGGGGTGTTGGCATAGCTTGATGGTGTGTTGGCATAGCTGGATGGGGTGTTGGCATAGCTTGATGGCTTGCTAGCATAGCTGGATGGGCTGTTGGCATAGCTTGATGGAGAGCTCACATAGCTTGATGGGGTGTTGGCATAGCTTGATGGTTTGCTAGCATAGCTGGATGGGCTGTTGGCATAGCTTGATGGAGAGCTCACATAGCTGGATGGGGTGTTGGCATAGATGGATGGGGTGTTGGCATAGCTTGATGGGGTGTTAGCATAGCTTGATGGAGAGCTCACATAGCTGGATGGAGAGCTCACATAGCTTGATGGGGTGTTGGCATAGCTTGATGGGGTGTTGGCATAGCTGGATGGGGTGTTGGCATAGCTAGATGGGGTGTTGGCATAGCTTGATGGGGTGTTGCCATAGCTGGATGGGGTGTTGGCATAGCTTGATGGGGTGTTGGCATAGCTAGATGGGGTGTTGGCATAGCTTGATGGGGTGTTGGCATAGCTGGATGGCTTGCTAGCATAGCTGGATGGGGTGTTGGCATAGCTTGATGGGGTGTTGGCATAGCTGGATGGGGTGTTGGCATAGCTGGATGGGGTGTTGGCATAGCTGGATGGCTTGCTAGCATAGCTGGATGGGGTGTTGGCATAGCTTGATGGGGTGTTGGCATAGCTGGATGGGGTGTTGGCATAGCTGGATGGGGTGTTGGCATAGCTGGATGGCTTGCTAGCATAGCTGGATGGGGTGTTGGCATAGCTTGATGGGGTGTTGGCATAGCTGGATGGGGTGTTGGCATAGCTTGATGGGGTGTTGGCATAGCTGGATGGGGTGTTGGCATAGCTGGATGGCTTGCTAGCATAGCTGGATGGGGTGTTGGCATAGCTTGATGGGGTGTTGGCATAGCTGGATGGGGTGTTGGCATAGCTTGATGGGGTGTTGGCATAGCTGGATGGGGTGTTGGCATAGCTAGATGGAGAGCTCACATAGCTAGATGGGGTGTTGGCATAGCTTGATGGGGTGTTGGCATAGCTGGATGGGGTGTTGGCATAGCTAGATGGAGAGCTCACATAGCTAGATGGGGTGTTGGCATAGCTTGATGGAGAGCTCACATAGCTTGATGGAGAGCTCACATAGCTTGATGGTGTGTTGGCATAGCTGGATGGGGTGTTGGTATAGCTTGAGGGAGTTACATAATCTGACAGGGTTTTCGTGTATGTGACAACATTGTTTGCATACACGCTAGGAGCACTTGGGTAACTTGAAGGATAGCTCACATAGCTGGATGGGGTGTTGGCATAGCTGGATGGAGAGCTCACATAGCTGGATGGGGTGTTGGCATAGCTTGATGGGGTGTTGGCATAGCTTGAAGGGGTGTTGGCATAGCTTGAAGGGGTGTTGGCATAGCTAGATGGTGTGTTGGCATAGCTTGCTGGAGAGCTCACATAGCTGGATGGGCTGTTGGCATAGCTTGATGGAGAGCTCACATAGCTTGATGGTGTGTTGGCATAGCTTGTATAAGTGGAGGGTACCTTTCCATAGTTAGACGTAGAACCAGTGTATGCAGAAGGATAACTGTTGTAGACAGAAGGACTGCCAACCCTGCTTGTGTATTGAGATGCTGGATAGTAAGTTTGCCTCTGCAGAGCAAAAAAAACAACAACTTTAAAGCCCGACCGGTTTTTTTTTTTGTTAAATTTCTCTTCCAATTGTAATTGATTAGAGCTTTTTAAAGTCACATATTTATATTTCGAACCTTCTTGCGGGTCATAAAAATTTTGATTTTATTTAAAAAAATAAATTCAAATGACGTCATAAGTCTAGTCTGTACGAGTAAAAAGCTTGAAAAGAGGTCCGTAATTGTATTAGTCAAAAAACTTTTTTTTGAACAGAATTTGAATATTTTATAAATTTTTTGTTTAAATTAGTTACAAAATTACTTTGGTTTTAGTAAGACTAGAAATTTCCAAACAAGTAGTTATTATTCATATAATATTTAAGCATAATAGTCTTAAAATAGCGAGCGGATTACAATAAAAAGATATGCAAATACAATTTTAACATCTTGAATCGGACTGAAAAATTTCACCATTTGTAATTTTTTCTACTTTCAATTTTTCAAAAGCCTATAACTATTTCAAATAGATAAATGAAATTTCACATGTAAGTAAAAAATCTAATTCTACGCCTTCTGTCAAATTTGAGTAATTTCCCTTGACCGGAAGTAGTAATTTACGCTATTTCCGATTTCTCAAAAAAAAAAAATGCATGTGAATTTATAAAGTACTAATAATATTCCGCACTATTATGCACATTTTGTTTGGAGTTCACTTGGTGTGAAATTCTTTTTTCTACGTGATTTTATTCTATTTTAAAAAGTTTAAGTATTTAAAATGGATTAAAAATCTTGTCTATATCCCGAGTTGCCATCCCCTGTTGTTTTATATAAGAATATTCGAGAAATTTTAGGGGAGATCACTCCCGTTTTTTTTGTTCATCTTTCGTCGTATGAACGATTTGTTTACTTTATCATGTTAAGCATTGGTTGCGACTTTTTTTTTTTTTTTTTCTTTTTGTTTTTTTTTTACTTTCCCTGGCCACTCCGGTCGCCTCAATGAAAGGTACAGGACGTTTTTTTTTTGTTTTAAATTGATATAATAAATCTAAAATTATTTTCAACGGCTTATTTTCGATACAAAAATATGAAAATGAATGCAATCGATGGTTTCTAAACGACTTTAATTTTTTTTTTTAAAATAATAACCATAATTTTTAAATTTTTAATTTTTAAATTCTTTAGAATGATTTTATAGATTTTGAACCACTTTTCAAGGCAATACATGCGTCATTTGCTAATTAATGAGACACTATTGTGTAGCATCATTTGGGGAGTAGTTTGGTTAAGTCGTCATTGATGAATTATGTCATACAACGCTGTTGCCAACTAATTTTACTTTATGCAATTAATGTATCATATAACTAGAGGAATCATAATCAGGCTAGGGCTTTCTTCTTCTTCTGTGTTTTTAATTTTAGTGTTGGAAGAGATTCCCTCCAACACAATCAAGTGTACCACTCAACTTCTTATGCGCCGTATAGGCCGTTGACTCTGATGATTTCAGCCAGCTTTTCTTTTTGGATTTGTCTCCACAGCCTGTTTACAACCAAGAACATACTACAAGGCAGCAGTTGTTTGATTTAGGAGTTGTCTCTCCTAGAAGAGTTGCCTCTCCTAGCATCATGTGCTCGAGGGTTCGAACTCCAGGCGACTTTGATTTCAAATGTAACAGAGCAACTATAACACCATGTTGTCTAAAACAGTCTATGATAGTATAATATAACGGCGCTTTAGACTTAAACGTATTAGTGTGGCTTTAAGACAAGTTGGCTAGTCTGTTTTAAATGTAATGGGACAACTATCTTCATTATAAAATAAGTCACTAGGCAGTTAGCGAACAAAAGCTATTAGCTGTCCTTCTAGCTGTCTTAACACTGTACTACTAACTGTCTTAATACTGTCCTACTAACTGTCTTAACACTGTCCTACTAGCTGTCTTAACACTGTCCTACTAACTGTCTTAACACTGTCCTACTAACTGTCTTAACACTTCCCAACTAACTGTCTTAACACTGTCCTACTAACTGTCTTAACACTTTCCTACTAACTGTCTTAACACTGTCCTACTAACTGTCTTAACACTGTCCTACTAACTGTCTCAACACTGTCCAACTAACTGTCTTAACACTGTCCTACTAGCTGTCTTAACACTGTCCTACTAACTGTCTCAACACTGTCCAACTAACTGTCTTAACACTGTCCTACTAACTGTCTCAACACTGTCCAACTAACTGTCTTAACAATGTCCTACTAACTGTCTCAACACTGTCCTACTAACTGTCTTAACACTGTCCTACTAACTGTCTCAACACTGTCCAACTAACTGTCTTAACACTGTCCTACTAGCTGTCTTAACACTGTCCTACTAACTGTCTCAACACCGTCCAACTAACTGTCTTAACACTGTCCTACTAACTGTCTTAACACTGTCCTACTAACTGTCTCAACACTGTCCAACTAACTGTCTTAACACTGTCCTACTAGCTGTCTTAACACTGTCCTACTAACTGTCTTAACACTGTCCTACTAACTGTCTTAACACTTCCCAACTAACTGTCTTAACACTGTCCTACTAACTGTCTTAACACTATCCTACTAGCTGTCTTAACACTGTCCTACTAACTGTCTTAACACTGTCCTACTAACTGTCTTAACACTTCCCAACTAACTGTCTTAACACTGTCCAACTAACTGTCTTAACACTATCCTACTAGATGTCTTAACACTATCCTACTAGATGTCTTAACACTATCATACTAACTCTCTTAACACTGTCCTTCTGTCTTAACACTGCCCACTTAACTGTCTTAACACTGTCCTACTAACTGTCTTAACACTGTCCTACTAACTGTCTTAACAATGCCCTTCTGTCTTAACACTGCCCAACTAACTCTCTTAACACTGTTTTACTAACTGTCTTAACACTGTCCTTCTGTCTTAACACTGTCCTACTAACTGTCTTAACACTGTCCTACTAACTGTCTTAACACTGTCCTACTATCTGTCTTAACACTGTCCTACTTATTGTCTTAACACTGTCCTACTAACTGTATTGACACTGTCTTACTAACTGTCTTAACACTGCCCAACTAACTCTCTTAACACTGTCCTTCTGTCTTAACACTGTCCTACTAACTGTCTTAACACTGTCTTACTAGCTGTCTTAACACTGTCCTACTAACTGTCTTAACACTGTCCTACAAGCTGTCTTAACACTGTCCTACTAACTGTCTTAACACTGTCCTACTAACTGTCTTAACACTGTCCTACTAACTGTCTTAACACTGTCCTACTAACTGTCTTAACACTGTCCTACTAACTGTCTTAACACTGTCCTACTAGCTGTCTTAAAACTGTCCTACTAGCTGTCTTTACACTGTCCTACTAACTGTCTAAACACTGTCCTATATACTCTCTAAACACTTTCTTAATGTCTTAACACTGTCCTACTAGCTGTCTTAACACTGTCCTACTAACTGTCTAAACACTGTCCTATATACTCTCTAAACACTTTCTTAATGTCTTAACACTGTCCTACTAGCTTTCTTCACATTGTCCTACTAGCTGTCTTAGCACGTCTTATATAACAGTATTAACACTTCCCTACTAGCTGTCTTAACATTCTCCTGTCTTAACACTGCCCTACTAACTGTCTTAACACTGCCCAACAAACTGTCTAAACACGGCCCTGCTAGGTACTAAGCCAACCAAGTACTCACGGTATAAGCAGCCTGAGCGCCAACGATGAAGACGAAAAAAAGTGATGAGACCAACAGACCAGCCATGATGTTTTTGATGATGGTGAAGCAACTGTACCCTCAACCCAGCTCACCTGGATCTTATATACCCCACCATCGTACGTCACTCAAGACAATAGAACCGTGACTGACGTAAGGAGATGATCCTAAGGTTAATCCCACCTCGTCACCACCCCCACGGGGACATGTTGGGCACAGATAACGGGGCATTTAAATTTAAAATCTGATTTTTATTTCCTCCCTTGAAGTTTATTTCAATTGTTTTCTTCTTTTTCCCCCGAACAGGTTGTGTCCCCTGAGACCTTTATTATGAAGATATGGGAGATAATCAACGCGAAGATCCGTCCATCTTTCAGGAAGGTGTCTTAATTACTTCGTCACGCCAAGAGAAAGACAGGTCAAATTTCATATGTAGGATTGAGTTAAGTTTAAAATAAAGTTTATCGACATAAAAGTCCAGATGTCTTGTGACATTTCCGGTTTAAAAAAAAGAAATATTGAGTTTTAATCCATATGTACCCATTCGGTTAAATAATATATCAAATGCACTATCCTTATCGTCGTATCTTTTGTTTATATAATATTAATTAACCTTATCAAGTTAGGCAACCAATCGTACTAATAGCCAGTTACAAAGCACTCTTGGGGGAGGTGGGGGGTGTCACCAGAGGCAGTTTGTCCTACCCTAGAGCGCCCATGAACAGGTACGACTGCACTTGCTACGACACGAAAGTCTCGAGTTCGGATCCAAGGCTCGCGTCTCTAGGTCGCCCGTGAGTCCGCTCAGCTCTGGTGGGTACCTGACTCACGTTAGGGAAAGTAAAGTTGGCTGGGCATAGCGCTGGCCACACAATCCCTGCCGAGGTCACAGAAACAGTTAAACTCTACCTAAGGACAGAAGTGTCGTACGTTTGGAAAAAGAAATGTGTTTGTGTGTTTGTGTGTGTGTTGTTTAGATGGCTGCCAATTGATTATGTCAGCCACTATTCTAATAGACTCTAATATCATCTACCATCCCAATAGATTCTAATTCCAACAACCATCCCAATAGATTCTAATTCCAACAACCATCCCAATAGATTCTAATACCAGCAACCATCCCAATAGATTCTAATACCAGCAACCATCCCAATAGATTCTAATTCCAGCAACCACCCCAATAGATTCTAATACCAGCAACCATCCCAATAGATTCTAATACCAGCAACCATGCCAATAGATTCTAATACCTGCAACCATCCCAATAGATTCTAATACCAGCAACCATGCCAATAGATTCTAAAACCTGCAACCATCCCAATAGATTCTAATACCTGCTACCATCCCAATAGATTCTAATACCTGCAACCATCCCAAAAGATTCTAATACCAGCAACCATCCCAATAGATTCTAATACCTGCAACCATCCCAATAGATTCTAATACCTGCAACCATCCCAATAGATTCTAATACCAGCAACCATCCCAATAGATTCTAATACCAGCAACCATCCCAATAGATTCTAATACCAGTAATCATCCCAATAGATTCTAATACCAGCAACCATCCCAATAGATTCTAATACCAGCAGCCATCCCAATAGATTCTAATACCAGCAATCATCCCGATAGATTCTAATACTAGCAACCATCCCAATAGATTCTAATACCAGCAACCATCCTAATAGATTCTAATACCAGCAATCATCCCAATAGATTCTAATACTAGCAACCATCCCAATAGATTCTAATACTAGCAACCATCCCAATAGATTCTAATACCAGCAACCATCCCAATAGATTCTAATACCAGCAACCATCCCAATAGATTCTAATACCAGCAGCCATCCCAATAGATTCTAATACCAGCAACCATCCCAATAGATTCTAATACCAGCAACCATCCCTGGTCAGAATCCCACACTTAGGAGTCGACGTATAACAGATTATGTCTAGAAAGTGACGCAGTGACGCAGCCCCTAGACGCAGTGACGCAGCCCCAGCCTTACCCCAACGAAGAGCCAGTCCTCACATTGAACGGAGACAATGAACATCAACATTGTGACGTAGTGATTGGACGCCGTTCGCGATCAGCTGATAACATCTGAGGTGGGATGGTGGGGGAGGGGAGCGGTCGCCTCTCCTGTAAGGATTCACGTCAGTCGTTAGCAGACGATAGTACATCAGACCTTTTGTTTCCGCTAATCCCTGTTTCGTTTCTTTTTTCGTTTAAGTGATTTTTGTAGATTTTATATCTTTAGCGTCTTATTGCGGTTTAGATGTATCTGTCGCCAAATTGTGAGTTTAGTCTTTTTTTCAGGCAAATTGTGAGTTGAGATTTGTTTAAGCTGAATTGTGAGCTTAGTCTTCAGCTGAGTTGTGAGTTTAGTCTTTAGCTAAATTGTGAGTTGAGCTTTTTTAGCTAAATTGTGAGCTTTGTCTTTAACTAAATTGTGAGTTTAATCTGTAGCTAAATTGTGAGTTTCGTCTTTAGCTAAATTGTGAGTTTAGCCTTTTTTTAGGCAAATTGTGAGTTGAGATTTTTTTAGCAAAATTGTGAGCTTAGTCTATAGCTCAATTGTGAATTTACTCTATAGCTGAATTGTGAGTTTAGTCTTTATCTAAATTGTGAGTTTTCCTGTCTTTCCTTGATTATAGAATAGACCCTTTTGATATCAAAGCAATCAAAATTAATGTGATGTTTTGAAAGTCATTTTATGTTTTCTAAAAGAAATCTGACAAAATACGAATAAGTGATGTACATAAAACATTGTATTCTACAAGTTTTTTTTGTTAGACCACACTGTTTGGTGTGTAATATTGGGCAGTGTTTCTTTCAGATCTTTTTCTCATGGGTAGAGATGGGTAGCTGTCACTTGAAACTTGGGTTGTGTGGGAGGGGGGGGGGGGGCACAGGTTAAAGTATATATTTTCTTTTAGATTTTTTAAATCTTTATTGTCCGTGTAGATGGGGGTTGGGGGAAGGGGAACTGAAGAGTTTTGACTTGGGGGTGGGGGGGGGGGTGATGGGGAGGGGAGCGGACTTAGGTACCCTCTCGGAGAGATGGCAGAAAGAAACACCGATAGGGTTGTGGGGTTTGGGGTCCGATTCTACAACTTAACTTCGACCTTCTTTTAATGGAGCATAATCTAACACCTAAAATTAATATATTCAGTTATGATGTCGAGTTAGTTAAATGTACAAATATTTACTGAATAAATGTATGTTTATCTCTTAATGAAGTGTTTTTACAAGCTTGTTATTATAAAACAATTATGTATTTTATATTCTATCTTATTTTTGTGATGTGTGTAAAATATTATATCCTTTTGACTATAATGAAAACAAAGAAAGATAAACAACAATTAAAAAAAAACATTTAAAAAATAGCTCCAAATCACAGAAGTAATTAATAAATAGACACAAAAATGAATTCACAATTATTTTATTCAACACTTAATAAGAGAAATGTACAATATAAAAAAAATCTTTTTTTTTTTAAATATTAAAATACAGGAACAATTAAGTTAACAATTAAGTTAGTCCACTGAAGCTGTTGGTAGATAGCAATGTTAAAATGTGAATGGCCCTTTCCTATACACATTGGTTGCCATGGGATGTTTTTTCATTATAAACGATAAATTACAGGACGCACTGCGTATTAATGAAATAAATTAGTTCAAATATCACATTTAACATTACAAATCAAACATTGTTTTAGCGAAAACGGAATGTGATGCTGTAAATATACATAAATTGCTTCGTCGCTTACTAAAAATAAATACATAGGGAGTGATCTCCCCTAAATGTTCACGTATACGAGACAGTAAAAAAAAAATTCATCAAGTGGGTTAGACTCTCGAGTGGTCCATGAAATTTTTTAAAATCGTGTGCTCAGGTAAGAGAAGATTGTGATATAAAAATAAACAACTTTTATCATTGAGTTTTTGTTTACTTTTTATCTATACTGATTGGACCTATTTGTTGTATTAAAATATTTTTGTTAGTTAAAAAAAAAAGGCTAAGGCAGTAAGGATTTTTCTTGTGGCCACGATGTAAATATAAACAATCATGACATAACTAGGACATGAAGTTGTTTAAATGTATACACTTTATTTAAAATACCAAACGGAAGTGATAAAGGTGGGGTTGTAATCGTGACAAGTGATACAGCCAATCAAAGTTCGTCTTACTAAAAATTAAGGGTTAAAACGAAGGGTTAATGTAAATTATTTTTTAATGTAGATTTAAAGGCAAAAAATGTTTTCGGGTTAACTGTATATGCACACTTTATAAAATCCATTCTGAAAATTTTACCGTTTCTGTTTTTTTTAATAATCTATTCTTAAATATAAAAAAAAAATTCCGTTTTGGTTTTTTACCAGTTGAATCAGTTTGGTTGTTGTTTAGCCCAGCCCTTTCATTATTCGAGTTACTTCCCAAAACTTTTAGGCCCGGGAACGATGTAAAAATGTAGCAAAAATAAGGAAGGTCCGATGCTTTTCAGCCTGTTTAGTTTACCAACACCTATGCTTCAGTTAGAAAAATCATGTAAATCAAAACTTTGAATGTTGTCAATGATTTTAGCAAGAAAATAAATACAGGCAAATAATTTAGTGGGATAAAAAAAACCATCACCAGTTCAGGCACCTGATTGCTGGAGTAGTGTATGTAGACTGGTGGATGTAGACTGGTGTGGTGGATGTAGACTGGTGGATGTAGACTGGTGTGGTGGATGTAGACTGGTGTGGTGGATGTAGACTGGTGTGGTGGATGTAGACTGTGGTGGATGTAGACTGTGGTGGATGTAGACTGGTGTGGTGGATGTAGACTGGTGTGGTGGATGTAGACTGGTGTGGTGGATGTAGACTGGTGTGGTGGATGTAGACTGTGGTGGTTGATGTAGTCTGGTGTGGTGGATGTAGACTGGTGTGGTGGATGTAGACTGGTGGATGTAGACTGGTGTGGTGAATGCAGACTGTGGTGGATGTAGACTGGTGTGGTGGATGTAGACTGTTGTGGTGAATGTAGACTGTGGTGGATGTAGACTGGTGTGGTGGATGTAGACTGGTGTGGTGGATGTAGACTGGTGTGGTGGATGTAGACTGGTGTGCTGAATGTAGACTGGTGTGGTGGATGTAGACTGGTGTGGTGGATGTAGACTGTGGTGGATGTAGACTGGTGTGGTGGATGTAGACTGTGGTGGATGTAGACTGGTGGATGTAGACTGGTGTGGTGGATGTAGACTGGTGTGGTGAATGCAGACTGTGGTGGATGTAGACTGGTGTGGTGGATGTAGACTGTGGTGGTGGATGTAGACTGTGGTGGATGTAGACTGGTGTGGTGGATGTAGACTGGTGTGCTGGATGTAGACTGGTGTGCTGGATGTAGACTGGTGTGGTGGATGTAGACTGTGGTGGATGTAGACTGGTGTGGTGGATGTAGACTGTGGTGGATGTAGACTGGTGTGGTGGATGTAGACTGTGGTGGATGTAGACTGGTGTGGTGGATGTAGACTGTGGTAGATGTAGACTGGTGTGGTGGATGTAGACTGGTGGATGTAGACTGGTGTGGTGAATGCAGACTGTGGTGGATGTAGACTGTCGTGGATGTAGACTGTGGTGGATGTAGACTGGTGGATGTGGACTGGTGTGGTGGATGTAGACTGGTGTGGTGGATGTAGACTGTGGTGGATGTAGACTGGTGTGGTGGATGTAGACTGGTGTGGTGGATGTAGACTGGTGTGGATGTAGACTGTGGTGGATGTAGTCTGGTGTGGTGGATGTAGACTGGTGTGGTGGATGTAGACTGTGGTGGATGTAGACTGGTGTGGTGGATGTAGACTGTCGTGGATGTAGACTGTGGTGGATGTAGACTGGTGTGGTGGATGTAGACTGGTGGATGTAGACTGGTGTGGTGAATGCAGACTGTGGTGGATGTGGACTGTGGTGGATGTAGTCTGGTGTGGTGGATGTAGACTGGTGTGGTGGATGTAGACTGGTGGATGTAGACTGGTGTGGTGAATGCAGACTGTGGTGGATGTGGACTGTGGTGGATGTAGTCTGGTGTGGTGGATGTAGACTGGTGTGGTGGATGTAGACTGTGGTGGATGTAGACTGGTGTGGTGTATGTAGACTGTGGTGGATGTAGACTGGTGTGGTGGATGTAGACTGTGGTGGATGTAGACTGGTGTGGTGGATGTAGACTGATGTGGTGGATGTAGACTGGTGTGGTGGATGTAGACTGGTGTAATGGATGTAGACTGGTGTGGTGGATGTAGACTGATGTTGTGGATGTAGACTGGTGGATGTAGACTGATGTGGTGGATGTAGACTGGTGGATGTAGACTGGTGTGGTGGATGTAGACTGGTGGATGTAGACTGGTGTGGTGGATGTAGACTGTGGTGGATGTAGACTGGTGTGGTGGATGTAGACTGGTGTCGTGGATGTAGACTGGTGTGGTGGATGTAGACTGGTGTGGTGGATGTAGACTGGTGTGGTGGATGTAGACTGATGTGGTGGATGTAGACTGTGGTGGATGTAGACTGGTGTGGTGGATGTAGACTGGTGTGGTGGATGTAGACTGGTGTGGTGGATGTAGACTGTGGTGGATGTAGACTGGTGTGGATGTAGACTGGTGTGGTTGTAGACTGGTGTGGTGGATTTACACGAGGGACAAGATCCAGGCTAGCATCAACATTATCCATACGGATCCACTGGCCAATGGATGACATCCATCTTTACATGGCACGAAG